>NW_007248617.1:532882-549368 GCF_000164805.1 Carlito syrichta
GAACCCGCGGGCTCAGGCAATCCACTCACCTCAGCCTCCCAAAGGCGCAGGATTGCAGGCTGAGCCACTGAGCCCAGCCATTATTTTCTTAATTCAATTTCACTTCAACTCACGGTCTGCCAGGTGCTTTGCAAGTGCTGAGGATACAAAGGAGAGAAAATTGAAGCTGGTAGCCCAAGGACCACAGATTCAAGGACGGTTGGCAAGATACAAAATCCAAAATACAGAAACCAAGGTCAAAGGTAAAACACTCCAAAGTTTCCACTTTAAAAAAGATGATTTACTCACAAATAATAGAATGAGTACTAGCATAAAACTTGTCCCTAAAAAAATCTTTTTAAGAATATTCACAAACATTAGGTATATATAATTTTGATTTGACATAATTATATGTTGTTTTCAGATATAAGATACAAATTTTTTAAGTCAGAAGGTAACATGGGACATTTGCAAGATGAAAAGACACATTAAAAGAAAATACACTGATATGAAATGCAGGAAATATTTTTCTGAGAGAAAAATTATCTTCCTAGTAATATGTTCGTGTTTGTCTCCTATTAGGTGCTTAGTAAATGTGTCTTGAATGAATGCATGGGAAAATAGGTTTTTTTCCCTGAATATGAAAATAAATGCTATGTATCTTAAGTCTTGTACTTTTATTCTTAAGGCTCATTCTAACTTGGACAGGTCAGAATAGAATACAATGCATGGGCTGCAATACTCAGTTCTCAAACTAAATGTAATTAATTGGACAAGGAAACATCTTTGCTTCAATTTGAGGAAAAACATTAAGATGTTTTCTTTTATATTTTGTTTTTATGTTTTTTTAACATAGAAATTTTAGCATATCTTAAACATGTTTACTTCATATCTGAGATAAACGCATCTCTTGTTTATAACAACACCAACAATATCTGATTAGAGTTAGTAATAATACTTGCAATCATTTATTAAGTACTTATATATGCCAGGCACTGTGCTAAGAATTTCACATATGCGATCTCATTTTTCTTTTCTTTCTCAGTACTCTGAGAGAGTTGACTTCCTCTGACATGGGAAGAAACAGATCCTTTAAGAAATTAACTAACCTTAGCCGGGCATAGTGGCATGCATCTGTAGTTCCAACTACTTGGAAGGCTGAGGTGGAAGGATCACCTAAGCCAGCAGGTCTAGTCTGCGGTAGCCGTGAGTATGCCACTGCACTTCAGCCTGGGCAACAGAGTGAGACTCCTACTCAGGAAAAAAAA
Source organism: Carlito syrichta (assembly GCF_000164805.1). Classification (NCBI taxonomy): domain Eukaryota; kingdom Metazoa; phylum Chordata; class Mammalia; order Primates; family Tarsiidae; genus Carlito; species Carlito syrichta. The sequence continues at coordinate 534,130 of NW_007248617.1, forward strand.
AAAAATTAACTAGCTTAAGATCACCCAGCTAGGAAGTGACCTAACCCTGCTTCCTTGGAGTCTAGGGTCTGGGTTCTTAGCCACTTCTCTGCACAGTGCTTTGTTTAGGAACAGAGATTGTCAAAATGGAGGATTTTTCACCAGCATCCTTAGCCTCAAAATAAGTGCATCACTACCAGTTGGAGAGCAAGGGTTATTTACTCACCCAGTTAATCAAGTTCAGTCAATTGGCTGTAATTCTAATTGTAAAAAATATGCCAGAATCAGACATTCTGGCTTCCCAGGGGTGCACTAAAGCAAACATGTGGCATCATTGGAAGACATTGGTGACTGAATGAAATGTGATCAAAGATAATGTTTCACACAGGCTGATTTTGCCCACAATTTGATTGCTTTAATTCTTATCAAGTCCCAATATTCTCCCTTAACAGTGGGAATAATAGAATACTTTTTAAATCCAAGTCATTGACAGTTTTTGGGGTGCCATTTTATAGTCAAATTTGTGATTGTTCTAACTTATCATCTTTTAAGAAATCTAAGCTGAGTGTGGTAGCTCACCTCTCTAATCCTAGCACTTTGGGAGGTGGAGGCAAAAGGATTGCCTGAGCCCAGGGTTCAAGACAAGCTTGGACAACTTGGTGAGATTTCATCTCTACAATAAATTTTAAAAAATTAGCCAGGAGTGGTGGTGCATGCCTATAGTTCCAACTACTTGGAAGGCTGAGGTGGAAGGACTGTCTGAGCCCAGCAGATCAAGGCTGCGGTGTCTGTGAGCATGCCATTGCACTCTAGCCTGGGTGACAAAAGTGAGACTCTGACTCAAAAAAAACGAAAAAACAAAAATCATGGACTTTAAAAAATAAAGGATAGAGTAACACAGTTCATAAAATAACAAAAACATGTTCTAAGATTCCACTAATTTAACAGTAATCCTGCTACCTAAACAATAGCTATTCTTGTTATCAGTGTCTTTTAACTTATTTTGTAGGAAACTATTCACCTGTATAATAAAATAGAACTACTTCAATTTTTAAGAAACGTTCCTATACCTGTCCCCCATTTTGAGTGATATTTGAAGAGCCATGTGCAGGAGGAAACACTGTAAATTTAAACTTAGGGAAGATGTTCACAAGATTCCTGGGGATAAAAGAAGCACACAGTAATGTAACAGAGAATTTTCAAAACAAATAGGATTTGATAACAATAGCACACCTGCCCAGAGTTGCCAGAATACTTTCCCCTAATGTAATGAGCAGTGAAAATGTTATAGCAAATGTACCCTGGAACGTGTTTTCTAGGAAAAGAAAGCATCCTCCCTGACTGGACAATAGGCAACTGTCAGGCTCCGAAGGACCAGTTTGTTCCTCGACCTGGGGACTGGTTCCATCAGCTGTGCACAGCAACAACTCTTCTCCAGATGTGGAACAATGAGGCTTTCATTGGGACATGTCACACAGGGCATGCTAGATAGAACTCAGACAACGGAGGAGGGGAGGGATAATGTCAAGAGTTGGGAAAGGGTTCAAACCTTCATCCCCTAACCCCAAAAGCCAAATTCCATTTTTCAAACAAATTGGTTAAGAGACAAAGAGGCCAGTGTGAATAAAAAAAGAAAAGAAAATTCTTCACAACTTCAGAGTTTCTAAAAGACAGCACTATTCATTTCAAGTCTACAGTGCAATTAGAACTGAGCTAATGCTGCTTAATAGAACACTTCAGCATGATTGCTTTGATGATCCCACAGAACTTATTTAACAATAACTCACTGCTGGTGCATGTATGCTGGAGTATGGGCTGCACAGTCTTGAAAAGTTGCCTAGAAAATGTTGTAAGGAAAATAATAAACTGTGAGAGTCTGGGTGCAATGGCTCACACCTGCAATCCCAGCACTTTGGGAGGCGATGGCAGGAGGATTGCTTGAGCTTATCCTGGACAACATAGCGAGATCCCATCTTTACAAGAAAAAAATAAAAAAATTAGCAGCATGTGGTGGCACGTGTCTGTAGTACAAGCTACTCAGGAGGCTGAGGTGGAAGGATTATCTGAGCCCAGGAGGTCAAAGCTGCAATGAGTCTTCATCCTGCTACTGTACTCCAGCCTCGGCCAAAGAGTGCGACTCCAACTAAAAAATCAATCAGTCAATCAATAAGCTGTCAGAATGGAAAAGAGAGACTGAAATTCAGCTATTTCTTCTAAGTTTTAATACCAAGTGGCCATGATTCTGAGATATATTTCTTCTAAGTTTATCTTTGTCCATGCCCTAGCCCCAGGGACACACAGCCATAGATGCAGAGAAGAGAAGAAAGGCAGAACCAGCACACGTGCCGTGTGCACCGTCCTGCACTTTGCACACGTGGTCTAATTTCAAGAAGACTCTCTATAGGATGCTTTATTGAAGCTCATTGGTGTCAAATCTGAGAGGAATGTTGTCCTTTCATGTAGGAGGGGAGAAGTCTGCCTTCCTCCGACCGTGTGCCCCATGGCAGTGGTCGTGTTGTCAGGATCTAGGAAGCCCTCTTTGTACCCAGACACCACTGACCCAGTGACCGTGACCACAGCAGAATCCAGACCCTCCTTTATTGCGGAGTATGGATTCTTGCAATATGATGGCACCTCTGTCCCTGCTTTATTTTATAATAACTGGTTTGCATTCTTAGTATTTCCATGTTATGTTGTAACCCAGAGCTTTTCATATCAATGATGCAGAATGAATAGAAATTCTGATAGTCTGATATGCCATACTTTTGAACAGGTTTGCCACGCTCCTGGCTGTTTCCTTTAGCAATGGGATCTTAAAATATCACCAGACTAATGAGGAAAACCACAGTTGCAAAATTCATGTTTTATCTGGTGTAAGGTTTCTGTCCAGAAACCTTCCCACATGAAGTCACGCGCTTTTTCAGGTCTGAAGGCACATCAACAAAGGATTTGTGCTTTATTCATCTATCTTTTCATTCATTCCACTAATTTATTTAGGGACTTCCATATGTGTCATCTTGTGCTGGATCCCAGTGGAGCTGGTTAATCAGGAAGAGGTAAAAGAGTGATTCAAAGTTGAAAATTAGGGGGCGGTGGTTCACACCTGTCATCTCAGCACTTCAGGGGGCTGAGGTGCCTGAGTCCAGGAGTTCAAGACCAGCCTGGGGAACTTGAAGAGACCTCACCTCTACAATAAAATAAAATGCTCGCTGGGTGTGGTGGTGCATGCCTGTAGTCCTAGTTACTAAGGGGGCTGAGGTAGAAGGATCACCTGAACTGAGCAGGTCAAGGCTGTGTTGGCCGTGATCATGCCACTGCATTCTAGTCTGGGTGGCAGAGTGACACACTGACTCAAAAAAAAAAAAGCTAAAAATTACATAATTTCTGAAAACTGCTAGAGAGGACATTGTATTAGATCCTAATATTAAAGCAATGTTAAATTTCTGAAGATTATAATTGTACTGTAACTGTGGAAGAAAATGCCATGGTTCTTGAGGGAGATGTGTTTAGGGTGAAATGTTATGTTTACAACTATCAGCTAGTTTGGCAAACAGTATATATGTGTACGTATGTGATGTGTATCTATACAGACACGCACGCATATAATGTGCATATATTGTATGTATACAGCCATGGGTCTCTCAATAGAAGGGACACATTCTGAGAAATGTACATTGCTAGGTACATTTGTCACTGTGCCAACAGAGTGTCTTACTCAAACCTAGGTAGTCTAGTCTATTGCACACCTGGGCTATATGGTCTAGCCTATGGCACCCAGGCTACAGATCCACACAGCATGGGGTCATACTGAATACTGCAGGCAGCTGTAGCACCGTGGTAAGGATGTGTGTGTCTACACAGAATTGGTAGAGCAAAAATATGGAATAAAAGATAAACATTACACCTCTCTAGGGCACTTACAGGAACTTGCAGGACTGGAAGTTGGTGTAGGCGAATGAGTGAGTAATGAATGACTGTGAAGGCGAGGACATTACTGTCCACTACTGTAGACTTTGTAAACTCAGGACACTTAGGTTGCACTAAATTTATTTTACTTTATTTATTTATTTAGTTTGAGTTGGAGTCTCACGCCATCACCTAGGCTGGAGGGCAGTGACACACTCATGGCCACCCCAGCATCAACCTGCTGGGCTCTGGTGATCCTTCTGCCTCAGCCTTCCAAGGAGATGGAACTACAGGCTCGCGCTACCACGCCCGGCTAATTTTTTGTTGTTGTTGTTGAGATGAGGTCTCCCCAAGTTGCCTGGGCTAGTCTTGAACCCACGGGCTAAGGCAATTGACTCGCCTCGACCTCCCAAAGTGCTGGGATTACAGGTTGAGCCACCGAACCTGGCCACTAAATTTATTTTAAAATACTTTTTCTTTCTTCAATAATAAAGTAAACTTCGCTTACTATAACTTTCTGACTTTATTATTATTATTATTATTATTATTTATTTTTTGAGTTGGAAACTCACTCTGTTGCCCAGGCTGGGGGGGCAGTGGCATGCTCACAGCCACTGCAGTCTCAACCTGTTTGGCTCAGGCAATCCTTTCGCCTCAGTCTTTCAAGTAGCAGGAACTAAAGGCATGCACCACCACGCCCAGCTAGTATTTAGTTGTTTGTTTGTTTGTTTATTGTAGAGATGAGGTCTCACCAAGTTGCCCAGGCTGAGCTCAGGCAATCCTCTCAAACCTGTGGGCTCAGACAATCCTCTCATCTCAACCTCCCAAAGTGATGGGATTATAGGCATGAGCCATCGTGCTAGGCCTGACTTTATTATTTTTAAACTATTTTACTCTTTTGCGATAACACTTGGCTTAAAACAAGTATGTTGTACACCTATACAAAAATAGTTTCTTTGTGCACTTATTCTATAAGCTTTTTTGTTAATTTTTTTATGTTTTAAACTTTTTTGTTAAAAATTAAGACACAAACACACACATTAGTCCAGGCCTACATAGGGTCAGCATCATCAGTATCGCTGACTTCCACCTCTACATCTTGTCCTACTGGAAGGTTTTCAGGGGCAATGACATACACAAAACTGTCATATCCTATGATAACAATACTTTCTTCTGGAATACCTCCTGAGGAGGAGGACCTGCCTAAAGCTGTTTTACAGTTAACTTTTTTAAAAATATAAGTAGAAGGAACCGCACTCTAAAATAGGCTGGGTGTGGTGGCTCATTCCTATAATCCCAGCATTTTGGGAGGCCAAGGTGGGAGGATTGCTTGAGCCTAGGAGTTTAAGATCATCCTGGGCAATACAGTGAGACTTTGTCTCTACAAAACATCAAAAAATTAGCCACGCCAAGTGAGTGGCACACACCTGTAGTCCCAGCCATTCGGGAGGTTGAAGGACAAGGATCACCTGAGCCCAGGAGTTTGAGGCTGTGATGAGCTGTGATCGTGCCACTGCACTCCAGCCTGGGTGGCAGAGTGAGACCCTGACTCAAATAAATACACAGATAGATAGATAGATAAAATAATGATAGAAAGTATAGTACAGTAAATGCATGAACTAGTTGTATAGCCATTATGATCCATTATGCACTGTACACAGTTGTATGTGCTAGACTTGTATGCAACTGGCAGGGTAGTAGGTTTGTTTACATCAGCAAATGTGTTGCACTACAATTATGTTAGGACAGCTTGGTGTCACTATGCCACAGGAATTTTCAGCTTCATTATAGTCTTATGAGACAATCCTCATATATAATGTGTATCTATGTAGCTACTGAAAGAGAGAGCGAATGTTCTAAAATAGCAAAAATTGGTGAATCGAAGTGCAGAGTATAGGCATGTTCATTGTATTTATCATGCACCTTTTCTGTAGTTTTGAAAATTTTGACAGTACAAAGTTGGAGGAAAACATATCATCTCTGACCTTGAGGAGCTTACAACCTACAGACCAAGTATTTTTCCTAATAAAAAGAAGACAAGGAGGACTAGATCACAGGGTCAGAAAGCCTTAGTGAGCAGGGTCTCGGCTGGCATGTGCCAGCTGCCCCTACAAACTCCAGCTCCAAGAAGGCAGCCCCATGGCAGGTGGGGTGGGGTCCCTAGAGCCCCCTGTTCCTTCCTCAAGGTTCCAGCAGGTCCCTGAGACCTGGGCTGGGCCTTGGGCAGGTGTGGGACAGACTCTGGCCCACAGTGGAAGCCCTTGGGTATCCAACACAGGTAGAATTCAAGGAGACCAAAGGAGGCCCCTGCTATGGAGTTAGCTCCTCTTGTGAGGCCATGCTGTGGACTTCTCTCTGCAGGGGCCCAGAAGGCCATGGATGACCCAACAGCACTGAATGGGAATTTAGTAAATGGGAAAATAAAAAAGAACGTTTATAAACATAAATCAGACAGAGAATGGAACAAAGCCCTCTGCTTTGTCTTGTCTCAGAATGAAGAACTTTACAGAAGATCATGGAAGATGGCATGGCGTACCCCCGCCCAACTGGGCCTGCCTGCAGTGGGGCTGCTGGGACTTTTCTCCGACCTGAAGGTAGGACTGCCTTAGACAGGAGAGCCCTGTGTCTCTTGGTTGACACAAAGAGTGGAGAAGGAAGAGCAGCATCAGGAGATGACTGAGGTGGGAGTAGGGCCTAGCAGACCCCATGAACAGCGCCCATTTCCAGCCCCTTATTACCCCATGGTGAGGCAGGTGAAAAATGGCCTAGAACGCAGAGGCCCCCCCTGCAACACCTGTGCCCTCCAGGGTGGGGAATGAGAGCTTAGCGGCACAACTCACTCACTCCTCCACTCCCAGGGGCAGACAGGGATCCCTGTTATGGAGCTGGCCCCATGTCTGGGGCTTTGCTGTGGCCTTCACTGCAGGGGCCCCAGGTGGCCAGCAGGCAGCCCAACAGCATTTGGACAGGAATTTAGTAAACAGGAAAATAGAAAGGACCGGGAGAGGGCTCAGTGAGATCAGAGCAGTCAGGAAATGATACTGGGTAGCAGAGAAGAGCCTAGGTGGGTCCTGGAATGTTCCCCACCTGGGCAGGTGCTGGGCATCTCCCAGATCTGAGACTTGTCGCCCATGAACTACACATCCAGGCCTCAAATGCAGATCTGTTACCCCACCACGTGAAGGTCTTTCTGCATCGCCATGACGTGCAGAACCCTGTGAAGCTCTCACCATCAGACCTGGAAACAAAGGCTCCCTCTCCATCCAGTCGTGCTTAGTGATGTTAACACCCAGCGGACCTATCTAATGTCCAGATCCTTGAATCCTGGACCTCCCATTGCCTTTGCTCTATGGGCCATCACAGCTAGCAATCCTGGACAATGTCCCCATCCCTAACCCACACTCATGACCTCCAATCCGGCCTCCCCAGCCCTGTTCCCACCTTGGCTTCTAATCCCTTCTGTTTGGGTGGGTTCGCTTCCTGCAAATGTATACTCTCAACCTGCAAATGTAAGCTATCTCTTTATTCTTTTGGAGTCCTAGTTGTGTAAGATGGTCCTCAAGGTCCCTTTTGGTTGTAAGAGTTATTTGACTTTGCCTCTTGTTAATGCCTGAATCCTGTAGTACATGGAGTCTGTTCACTTTCTTCCTCCCCCTGGCTCCTGTTACTAGAAAGAAATTATCTTTTTCTCACCGGCGAGCCTAGCCCCCTCTCACCTGAGCTTCTGAATCTTTCCTGCATCCTCTGGGACCTTGTTCTGTTTATTCCCCCTTTATATGGGAACTTTGGTATCTCTTTTGGTGCTTCTAGTTCTCAAGCCTCATCCAGTCGGGCAGAATAGGTCTTCAGACTCTCAATTATTCTCTTAATGTAAATTTAAAAAAATAAGAAGAGTGACCTGGGTGCCCCGGCTGTGTCCAGGGCTTAGAGGGGCAGACAGATGCCGGGAGACAACTTTCCTTCTGCAGCCAGGTCTGGAGTGGGAGGTGGGAGGGCCAGGATCAGAGATCTCCTGGCGTTAAGGTGGACAGGCTGGCAGTACCTGGTCTGTGTTCAAGAAGGATGGAGAAGCAGCCCCCAGGGGTCCTGTACATGTTGGAGAAGCAGCTGAGGCCTGAACAATGAATAAGTTTTATGGGGACCAGATGCCAAGTTCTGAATCCTCTGTACCTACAAAGAACTTTTTATTCTCAGACACAGACACAGAGTATATCTCTCACTCAGTCAGTTTGTTTTGTTTTGTTTTTGAGACAAGGTTTCACCTTCTTCCAGGCTGTAGTGCAGTGGCACGATCACAGTTTACTGCAGCCTCAAGCTCCTAGGTTCAAGCAATCCTCCTGTCTCAGCCTCCTGAGTAACTAGGACAGCAGGTGTTCACCACTACCCAGCTAATGTTTTAATTTTCTGTAGAGGATGGGTCTCACTGTGTTGCTTGGGCTGGTCTCAGACTCTTGGCCTCAAACAATCTTTCTGCCTCAACTTCCTCAGTGGCTGGGACTATAGGTGTGGGCCAGCATACCTGGCTTTCTATTGGTTTTTAATCCTTCCCTAGCACCCAGGTGACCAGTGTCTTTTCTGTGGCCTTTTCTTAGCCCATTGTCATTGATGGGTAACAGCACAGGACTAGAAAGAGGCCTGAACCACTGGTGAAAACTGCCAGTACCAGGAGCTCCACCTGCATCCTGGCTTCCGGAGCTGCCATTTCTGGGTGACTTTCACAGCTCTCCTGGCTTTCTGCTCTGCTGCCCAGAGGCAGCCACCTGGTCTTAATGTTCCTCCACCCCACAGGTCCCAAAAACAGCCTCAAGGGCTCAGGCTCTGGTGTCAATCAGGCTCTGGAGTTCGTTTAGTTGTTGTTTTGGAAGGATGTGGGACTAAATCCTTCAGGAATGAGTGAATGAATGATTCCAGCAATCATTCTTCATTCCAGTTACCATCTTAAAAGGAAGACTGGAACTATATTCTCAGGGTCTTGACTGCAAGAATGTTATAAAATTCCGGAGCCATTACAACTGCCTGTTTCCCCAGAGCCATTCATGGTAACCTTAAAAGCATAAAGGGCCTGTTATAAGCTGAATTGTGCTCCCTAGAATTTATAGCTAAAATGAGGCTTTTAGGGTGGGCCCTCATCCAATATAGCTGGTGTCCTCCTAAGAAGAGGAGATAAGACTCAGACAGTTATGGAGAGAAGACCACATGAAGACACAAGGAGAAGATGGTCAAACACAAGCCAAGGAGAGACCAATCCAGATGGGCCTTGGCCCTTGAGACTCTAGGACTGTGAGAAATAGATGTCTGTGGCTTGAGCCAGCTACTCGCTGGCCAGTACTGTGAGTAGAACAGTAAGTGTGAGAGGGAGGAGAGGGCACTAGGAGGAAAGGGGACGGGAGGCAGCCAGCCTGAGGATGGGCGGGGGTTTCCTGGGAGAAAGATCCTTGGGAGACCCCTGCCAGGAGATGTCACAGTGGGCTGGGAGTCCCAACTGAGGGACCAGGGAAGTTGGGGTACCTTTAAAAGCAGACAGCACCATGAAGAACAAACTGCGTCCTTTGTAGCAACACATATGCAACTGGAGACCACCACTCTAAGAGAGCTAACACAGAGACAAACAACTGAATACCACATGTTCTCGTGCATAAGCGGGCCCTGAGCATTGGACATGCAGGTACAAAGGTGGGAACAACTGTCACTGGGCAGTGCTAATAGGGGAAGGAGGGAGGGCGGATGGGTGCATACAACCATACATCATTGGGTACATGTCCACTACCAGGGGGAGAGAGAGCTTGCTAGAAGCCCAAACCTTACCTGCAAGCAATTTACTTATGCAGTAAATCCTCACATGTGCAACTCTAAAATAAAAATAAAGAATAAATGGCACTGGCATACAATTAAATACATTGCATTAAAAACAAAAGGAGACTGGGCATAGTGTCTCAGGCCTGTAATTCCAGAACTTTAGGAGGCCAAGGCAGGAGGATGGCGTGAGCCCAGGAGTTTGAGACCAACCTATAGGCAACAGAGCAAGAGCTCGTCTCTACAAGAAATCCAAAAATTAGCTTGGTGTGGTGGCATGTGCCTGTAATCTCAGCTACTCGGTAGGCTGAAGTAAGAAGATTGCCTGAGCCCAGGAGGTTGAGGCTGCAGTGAGCCAGGATCCTGCCACTGCACTCCATCCTGAATGACAGAGTGAGACTTGGACTCAAAAAAAAAAAAAAAAAGAAAGAAGAGGGGAAGAGGAAGGGTGAGAAGAGGAGAAGGGGGGAGAAGAAGGGGGTGGGAGGGGGAAGGTAAAGGGAAGGAGAGATGAAGCGGCGGAGGAGAAGGAAAAGAAGAGGAAGAAAGGAAGAGGAGGAAGAGGAAGAAGAAGAGGAGGAGGAAGAAGAAGTAGATGAAATCAAGGAGGAAGAGAAAGGAAGCACGTGTACTCCACACCCCCACACACCCCATGGAACTACCGGCCACCAGGAGAGCCAAGATCGGAGGCCACAAAAAGCAGATGCCAAAGTGCACAAAACACGAAGAGACTGAGCCCACTTTGCTAAGGGGCACTAGCCTGGCAGTGCTGATGGCAGTGAGGGCACGTGCTCTACCACCTGCACAGCAGGCGCCAGGCCCAGGGTGTGGCCTTCGGAGCCTGAGCCCACAGGTTCGAGACCTACCCAGCCAACTTGGTGAGACCACGTCTCTACAATAAATCAAAAAAATTAGCCAGGCGTGGTAGCACGCGCCTGTAGTTCTGACTACTTGGAAGGCTGAGGCGGAAGGATTGCCGGAGCCCAGCAGGTCGAGGCTGCAGTGGCCGGAAGTGTGCCATTGCAATCCAGTCTGGATGACAAAGTGAGACTCCAACCAAAAAAAAAAAAAAGAATTGAAATCATGGCTTCTAGACCAGCTCCCTTCCCACCCAGCTCCCATCACCTCTACATGTGGGCATCTGGGAGACAAAGGTCCGGGGCCACCTGATCACTAGGGTCCCTTCTGTACTAAAATGTGATGGTTTTTATTCATAATGATGATTCATATTGAGTCAACAAGAAAGGTTCCATTGTGTTCTGAATATGCTAGCTAAGAAGGCAGGCAGTGCTGCACGCTATTGTCTAAATGCTCTGGGGTTATTAGAATCTGAAAGCCATTTCATGGCTTGAAGATGTGAGATTCAGATGCGGGGAAAATGGATTTCAGTGGTGCATCCCACCTCATGTGACGCTGCATGGGTGGGGGCTCTTCCTGTCTCACTGCAGTGCTTCCTGGGAGCTTGCTCAATGAGACTGCAAACTGCGCACTGCCAAGGTCAGAGAGCGCCCAGGCTGCAGAAATGAGCTATCATAGTGTGCATAATTGTGCTTAAAGTTGACATGCCATATCTAGCTCCAGATTTCTTTCAGAAATAGGATCAGCCAAGAAAACCAAGATGACATATTCACTATGTAGTCCACATCTTCCTTCCTCAGAACTCAGTGGTTTCCACATACTCATCTGTCTTAAAATTATTTTTGAATTGCAATTATTTCAAAACTAAAAGGAAAGGATTTCATGATTGTGTCTTTTTTCCTTTTCTCTTAGCTAAAGACATATTTACTTCTTTTTACCTTCGATATATAACCCTCCAGGCCAGGCACGGTGGCTCGTGCCTATAATCCCAGCACTTTGAGAGTCAGAGGTGGGAGGATTACTTGAGCCCCAGGAGTTCAAGACCAGCGTGAGCAACATAGTGAGACCTTGTCTTTACAAAAAAAATAAATAAATAGCTGGGTATGATGGCACCTGCCTGTAGTCGCAGCTACTCATGATGCTCAGGCAGAAGGATCCACCTGAGTCCAGAATGAGGCTGCAGTGAAAGTAATCATGCTACTGAACTCCAGTGTGGGTGACAGAGACCCTGACTCAAAAAAAAAAAAAAAAAAAAAACCCCCAGCATCCAGTAGATAAGAACTACACCATGGTGCCAGCAGATATCTATGTTCCATCTTCAACCACAGGACACAGGCAGGACAAACTCCAGAACAGGAAGAGAGCCTATCTCACCTGAGGGAATGTCTCCCTCTTCACAGTCCCATCCATTCACCCCTCACTTGCCAGGACTTTTCTGGACTCTGAGTTGTTCCCTTTTCTTACATTTGGTTAGTTCAGTCATACCTTTTCCTCCTAAGTATTCTTACCTAAAGGACAAGAGTCACTCTTTCTGGACAAATGGTTTGGCATGCTAACTCACATGTCTAACCCTATGACTTCTGGTAGTAAGGGAGCACTCCCAGACCTCCTGACGGTAGGGTGACAGATGCCCAGATCTCCCCAGCTTCTCCCGTTCTAAAGAGGACCAGGCACCCTCCCTCAAGTTTCTCTCAAGGGAACACAAATACTTACATGAACAGAGATGCATTCAACAAACACTTGTCAGAGGCCTATAGTTTGAAGCAGTCTCGGAAACTTGTGGGTGTTGCAAGGATCTGTAAAAATGATCTGTCTAAAAGCTTTCATTCTGTGGTGGGAAAATGGAATCTCAGAGAGCAAAAACTTGCCAATGCAGAGGTTATGAAATGTGTGGGTGACAGAATGGGACTGGAATCCAGTCACCTGAGTCCCAGACTGAGGGTCTGAGCTTGTTGGTATTGGCTTCTCTTTCTGATGGCTGTAGCCTTTGGGTGGGGGGCCATGCAGCTCCATTCTTGGTGCACACTGTTTCCAGACCCAAAGGAACATCTTCCACATGTCCAATGCCCTCGGCCTGTGGCTCCCCTGTTGGCATGTCCGTGGCCTTTGCACAAGGACACAGCTTGTTCTTCTGCAACAAAAACACAGAGACACCATAGGCCATCTTCACCCTTGGACAGGCCTCCAGGCCTGGAAGCTAAGACTCCACACAACAAGAAACCAAGAGAGGCATTGCTCAGCTTTTGATTTTTAAATAATTGATTAATTAATTTTTTGAGTCAAAATCTCACTCTGTCCCCCAGGCTGGAGGGCAGTTGCATGCTGGGTTCAGGCGATCGTTCTGCTTCAGTTTTCCAAGTAGCTGGAACCACAGACATACACCACTATGCCCATCTTATTTTTTGATTTACTGTAGAGACAAGATCTCGCCAAGTGGCCCAGGCTGGTCTTGCGCCCCTGGACTCGGGCAATCCTCTCGCCTCTGCCTCCCAAAGTGCTGGTATGATAGTTGATGTTTTACTTTGGTCAAACATAACATAAAATTTACCAGTTTATGCTTAAGAGTATGATGGTAGTGGCAATAAATACACCCACAATGTTGCATAATCATCACTACTATTGTTTTCCAGAGTTTTTCATTGTCTCAGACAGAAACTCTGTGTCTGTTTGTTATGGGCTGTGAAAGGACAGAAGACCCAAATGGAGCCAATATAGCCAACGAGCAGCCATTTTATCATTGCTCAGCTTTGTCAGTTTTGGTGTGAGGTTTTTGCTTGTTTGTTTGTTTGTTTTTTGTTTTGGCAGTTCACTTTAATGCACCCTCTAATCATTAACCTAGGACAGAACTGGTTTCCCAGAGATAGCTATTGTCTTATGCCCCCCCGCCCCCCAAGCCTGCTTTGTACTGTTTACTTTTCCAAGTTTGTCTTTCAACCTTAAAGAACCAGGATGGCCTAATCTACTATAACCAGCCCTTCGTGACCTATGTGACATAGACAGACCCTATCATCACCATGGTAACAGTACCTGTGTTTACCTGTCCCCTTTGTGATGATGTAAAACAGACCACCACCCAATCAACGTAATGTCCTGTCCCCATCAAAGGAAAGATTTAAAAAATGTTCAACCTAAAGCAGCCATCACCATTGCTTTTGTTAAGCTCTGATCTGTCCAGTGTTGCTCTTTGAGCTGTGGCTGGGCCATATTTTGTTTCCCTATGCTTTGGCCCCCCTCCGCTACCTTGGGAAGGTGAATCCTTTCTCTTTCTCTCTCTCTCATCTTTCTAAATAAACTATATTTTCCAATCTAATTTCTGTGCAAGTCTTTGCATCTTACCTGAGACACCAGCTCAGCACACCAGCCCACAGATCTAACAATTCTCACAGACCTAACAGGTTGAATTGTGCTCATCTCAAAATTCATACGTTGACATTCTCACCCCAGTACTTCAGAATGTGACCTTATTTGCAGACAGAGTCTTTACAAGAGGTAATTAAGTTAAAGTGAGGTGATATGGGTGGGCCTTATCCAACATGACTGGTGTCTTATACTAAGAGATTTGGACACAGCCGGGTATAGAGGAAAGACCATGTGAAGACATAGGGGAAAGACAGTTATCCATGAGCCAAGGAGAGAGATCTCAGGAGAAACCAACCCTGCCAACACCTCTGTGATCTCAGGCTTTCAGCCTCCAGACTTGTGCAGAAATAAATGTCTGTTGTTGAAGCACCCAGTTCTTTTTACTTTGTTATGGTAGCCCTAGCAGATTTCAACACCATCAAATGCTAACGCCTCATTCCTTACCCTGACACCTGGCGACCTCTATCATGCTCTCTCTGTGAAGCTGCCTATTCCAGGCTCCTCACATATGTGGAATCATAGAACATTTGTCCTTCTGTGTCTAGATGACTTCACTTAGCAGGATGCTTTCACACATCATCTAAGTTGTAGTGTGCACCTGTGCTTACTTGCTTTCTGTGTCCAAATAACATTCCATCCTATGAATATGCCGTATTTCATTCAGTCATTCAGCTCTTAATGGACATTTGGGTTGTTTCTACCTTTTGACGATTATGAATCATACTGGCTTTGCTTTTGACTTTCAAAATAAACCAAGACAATAGCTTATGAGAAAGGCATAGAATTCCCAGAGCTCAGAATGTATGCCATAAAGAGTTTAGAAAAATGCACGCTGTGTTCTCACTTATGAGTAGGAGCTAAACTCAGGAACTACAGAGGCATCGAGAGTGGTATAAGGCACACTGGTGACTCAGAAGGGGAGGCCGGGAAGGGGGAAGGGATAAAAAATCACTTATGGGGTATGATGGGCACAGGTTGGGGTGGGGGGGTCACACGTTAAGCCTAGATGTCTTCACCACTATGCAATGCATCCATGTAACCCAAAATCATTTGTACTCCATAAAGCTATTGAAATAAAACAATGAGAAAGAAAGAAAATGCATGATGATGCGGGTGCCAGTTTTCTCTCTGGACAGAGTAGAGAGTGTGGTAGTCTTACTGCCTGAAGCATGAACCACCTGTGTCAGGCCCTGACTGGAGGCAGCAGAACCTCTAGACAGATGGGTCCCCAAGTATAGAGACGTAAGTGGATGTCCTGCTCTATGGGAAACTCTTGGCATTCCCCAAGTCACCTGTACATGGGTGCTTGGAGTAGGGATGCCGGGGGGGGGGGGGGGGAAGAA
>NW_007248617.1:549388-550133 GCF_000164805.1 Carlito syrichta
TGCACTCCAGTCTGGGTGACAGAGTGAGACTCCAACTCAAAAAAAAAAAAAACTTCTCCCAAATTCCACCCATTCCTACATCTCTGATGCGCTCATCTACACTTTTCCTTTGACTTCTTCTCCTTCTTGAATTGTAATATTCTCCAAATAAACTCTTTTTAAAAATAGAGACAAGTTCTCACTATGTTTCCCATACTGGTCTTGAACTCTTGGCCTCGAGCAATCCTCCCACCTTAGCCTCCCACCTTCGCCTCCCAAAGTGCTAGAGTTACAGGCTATTTTTAATATCATAAATTATTTCTTAGCTGGGCTTGGTGGTTCAGCCTGTAATCCCAGCACTTTGGGAGGCCAAGGCAAGTGGATAGCCTGAGCCCACGGGTTTGAGACCAACCTGGGTAATTTGGTGAGACCTCATCTCTACAACAAATCAAAAATTAGCCAGGCGTGGTAGTGTGTACCTGTAGTTTCGGCTACTTGGAAGGCTGAGGCAGATGGATTGCCAGAGTCCAGCAGGTCGTGGCTATCGTAGCCATGAGTGTGTCACTACACTCCAGCCTGGGCGACAGAGTGAGACTCCATCTCAAAAACAAACAGAAAAACTATTTCTTATATTTTCTGTAATATAACAGGCAAAGGCATAGATAAAATGCATGTCCTCCTCCTTTTTTCTCTTCTCTTGTTACTCCAACACCTCATTCCTTTTTTACTTTTCTTCATTTTTTTTTTTTTTTTTTTTTTTTTTGGG
>NW_007248617.1:550153-554173 GCF_000164805.1 Carlito syrichta
GGGGGGGGGGGGGGGGGGGGGGGGGGGGGGGCAGACAGCAGGGCTTGGGGGATGCTTGTAGAGTTCCCTTGCTGTTCCAGCCAGATGCCTTTCTCAGGGATGGAGAGCAAGCCCCTTGCTCTGATCAGAGGGACAGAATCATACAGGCCAGAACATAAGCAGCTGTGTGTGACACCATCTAGAATTTTCTCACAGTGGCTCAGCAGAGGCTTGTGGGGAAAAGCTTTCCCCGAGGAGTGAAGGAGCCTGGACATCAAAGGGGTGGATTATCTAATACAGTTCACATTTTAAAGAAGGATGACCAGAAGTGTGAAAGTCCTTTACAAAGGCTATTTCAGTCTTGTTTGTTTGTTTGTTTGTTTAAAAGATGTGGGATACAATTCAGGGTTAGGTATACAAATGGTCATTGTGTAAGTAAAGTTTGGGCCTCATTTTGATCCCCACTTCACATGGTTTGAGATCAGGTACCCTTATTGATGAAATGTGCCTCCCTCCCTCCCCACTACTGTTTCCCACTACTGCTAATTCCTTTCTTATAGTATTATGATAAATGTTCAGGTTCTGCTTATGAATGAGAATGTGTGGTACACAGTTCTTTGTTTCTGATCACTGAGTATTATAGACTCTAAGTCCGTCCAAGTTGCTGCAAAGTTCATATGTTGTCATTCTTTATGGCTGCATGATAGTTTATAGTTTATATGTACCACATTTTTTAAATCCAGTCCTCTTTCAATGGACAGTATGGTTGGTTCCATATTTTGCTATTATGAACATGCTGCAATAAACATGTGTGTGCAGGTATCTTTTTCATGGAGTGGTTTGCGTTCCTCTGGGTATATTCTCAGAAGGGGGATTGAGGGGTCATATGGAAGGTCACTTAGTAGATCTTTTAGAAATCACTAACTTTTTTCCACATAGGATTCAAAGACCTAAATGTTCAAAGACCTAAATGTAAAACCTCAAACTATAAGAACCTTAGAAAATGCAGGTTATTTCATTCTTCTAGCCCTAATTCAAGTTCCTTTCTGCCTATTATCAAAGGGAAGAGCAAGCTTGCATAATTTAAACACATTTAAAAATAGGTTCTCTTTTGACTTAGAGACATTAAAAAGCAAAAAAGAATTTGTTTCTCTCTACTGGAAATATCAGAGGGTGGGAATGACAATGGGACCCTGTGGTATTCTGGGATATTGATGTGAAGTCTGGAGTGCACTGACATTTATCCATCAATCTCACGGTTTTCTCATCTTTAAAGCAGGAGTTGAGGTCAGGTGCTGCTCATGGCCCCTGCATGGCTGGGTGTAGGGAGCTTTGCTATAAATATGCTCGCATTCAGTCATCCTCCTAGTGCATCCCCTGGGAACTTAGAAAGGTACATTCTCAGCACCTCCCACCCCCCAGACCTCCTGAATCAGAAACTGTGAGATTCAATAAGCCCTCCAGAGGATTCTGGCATAGCATAAGGTCTGAGAACCACTGCTTTAATGGGAGCAAAAAGACTGAGATTGCAGAATGTGTAGAAGAGGGCTTCACCATTTTACTGCTGGGAAGATAATAAAAAGTGAGCAGCACTTACTCAAAAATCACTAGATGCTGGAAGAAATAGAGCCGACACATTAGTTTCAGTACCAGAACAAGTACGTGTTCACAAACAATTTCTTTCTTTTTTTTTTTTTAGTTGGCATCTCACTCTGTTGCCCAGGCTAGAGTGTAATGGCATGATTACAGCTCACCACAGCCTCGACCTCCTGGCTCAGGCAATTTTTCCACCTCACACTCTTGAATAGCTGAGATAACAGGTGTTCACCATCATGCCCAGCTAATTTTTAAATTTTTTAAAATAAAGATGAAGTCTCATAATGTTGTCCAGGCTGGTCTCAAACTTCTGGGCTCAAGTAATCCTCCTGCCTTGGCCTCCCAAAGCACTGGAATTGCAGGTCTTGTTTCTGTGTATTTGTTTTGTGTTTTAATTCAATGGAATAAGTCCAAATTGGGGGATCAGGGAATAGTGCCTGCACTTCATTGCTTTGAGCAGAAAATGTTAGTTTTTTCTTGAATTAAAGAATGTAATGGTAACTGTCACATTTTAAAAGATATAAAGGATTCAAGTGGCACCACCAATGCTTAATTTTTCAAGAACACTATATTAGGGTTTCACGCTTAGGAAAGTGGCTACACGAGCACTTCCAGCTTCACAGGTTCTTGAGTACTGGAGTTCCCAGTCGGGCTTCACTTCCTGCTGTCACCCCCCCATAGGTGGTGGTGAGGCTCAGCACACCACGTAATGCCCCCAGTCCTTTCTCTTGCCAGGTTCCCATTATTATTTATTTTTTAGAAATGGGGGTCTCACTATGCTGCTTGGGCTGGTCTCAAACTCCTGGGCTCAGACAACCCTTCTACCACACCCCGCCTTGCTTTCCTATTTTTATCAGCACATGTGACCATGGATCTCCTTCAATTCTGCACCTACACCTCAGGTGGCCCTTTTATGAGGGGTGCTAGTTGTGAATTTATTGAATAACCCCACCGATCGTGTCCCCCTAGGGCCTCTTCAAAATAGAAAGATTCTAAGGCTGGGCACAGTGGCTCCTGCCTATAATTCCTGCACTTTGGGAGGCAGAGGCAAGAGGATTGCCTGAGCCTAGGAGGGCAAGACCAGCCTGAGCAACATGGTGAGACCGTGTCTCTACAATAAATTACAGAATTTGCCGGTGTGGTGTCCTGTGCCTGTAGTCCCAATTGCTTGGGAGGCTGAGGCAGAAGGATCACCTGAACCCAGCCAGTCAAACCTGCGGTGGCTGTGAGCATGCCACTGCACTCCAGCCTGGGCGACAGAGTGAGACTCCAACTCTAGAAAGAAAGAAAAACAAAGGAAGAAAGAAAGAAAGAAAGAAAGAAGGAAGGAAGGAAGGAAGGAAGGAAGGAAGGAAGGAAGGAAGGAAGGAAGGAAGGAAGGAAGAAAGGAAGGGAAAGGAAGGAAGAAAGAAAGAGGAAGGAAGGAAGGAAGAAAGAGGAAGGAAGGAAGGAAGAGGAAGGAAGGAAGAGAAAGGAAGGAAGGAAGGAAGAGAAAGGAAGGAAGAAAGAAAGAGGAAGGAAGGAAGGAAGGAAGGAAGGAAGGAAGGAAGGAAGGAAGGAAGATTCTACTGTGAGCGCTAGGGTGAAGGTCACCTTGAATGCTTTCATCACTTGAGTGTGGATGGATGAATTCTGGGCACCTCAGGCTTCTATGGCAAGAAGCGCCGGGATCATATTCGAACTGCGAAATGCTCACCTGTTAGGAGACACCAGCCTTTAGGGGCAGGCGGCAGCAAGTGCCTCCCCTTCACCAAATCAGATGTATTAGCTTCTGTCCTAGTCTTCCGGGAGACCCGCTCCTCCTCCCCTGACGCCCCTATCCTGGGCTCCAGAACACCCCACTCCCAGACAGTTTCCTCTCTGCCTCCGTCCCTCAGCCTCCTCCAGCTCTCCCTTCCCTCCTCCTAGCCTCTGTGCTGCAGGGCCTGGCTTTTAGTCCTCTTCTCTGCCTACACTCTCTCCCAGGGCAGCATGACCAGATTTCACAAGGAAAAATACAGAACACCTAGGTGAATCTGAATTTCAGAGAAGCAATGAATAATTTTATAGTATAAGTTTGTCCCCAATGTTGCATGCTCCCAAATATGTACTTATGGGAAGTAAATATTGCATCAGCTACACTTAATGCTAAAAATTATTCATGATGTATCTGGATTCAAATTTAACTGAGCTCCTTGGGTTCTGCCTGCCAACCCTCAGGTGATCTCATCCTGTTTCTTGGTTATTAATGCCATCCATATTGACTCCTGCAAAAATCTGATCTGTAACTTTCTCTCCCCCCCTTTCTCCCTACCTTTCCTTTCTCTCTCCATCTTCCATCCTCTCTCTCTCACTATCTCCCTGCCTCCCTCCCCCTCTCTCCCCTCTTTCTCTCTCCCCCTCTTTCTCTTCCTCCCTCCCTCCCTCCTTCCCTCTCTCCTCTCTCTCCCTCTATCTCCCTTCTTC
>NW_007248617.1:554242-556682 GCF_000164805.1 Carlito syrichta
CTCTCTCTCTCTCTCTCTCTCTCTCTCTCTCTCTCTCTCTCTCTCTCTCTCCTGAACTTCAAACTCTTGCTGCCTTTTGGGTAATTAATAGATGTGTCAACATCAACATGTCAAAAGCAATGCTCATCTTTGACCCTCATCTTTGCCCGTTTCCTTGATCTACTCCCAGGTAATTTCATCCCCACCCCTCCCCCACATCCTCTCAGTCAAAACCCATGGACTCCTCTGGCCTCCTCTGTTCCTCCTATGCCCCCCTCAGATCCACCAGGAAGGTCTTGGTCCCCCTGGTCAATGCCAACAGCACTTCTCACTGGATGAAACCACCTCCCGCTCCTATCCCTGCCTTGTCCTGTGCCCCACACATGCCATGCCGGCCAGAGTGAGTCTTAGAAAGCATCCTCAACGCCATGTCACTTTTCAGTCCCCTCCCCTGCGGTGAGTCCCCATGCTCCTCAGCGTGAAAGCCCAAGGTCCTTACACCACCCTGCAGAGCTCCAGAGACCCAGTGCCCTGTGGCCTCTGGAGCCTCAACTTCTCCTGCTTCTCCTCTCCATCACTCCCTCTTGCAGCCTCCGTGGTCCTCCCATAGGCCAGCATGCTCCTGGCCCAGACCGTGGTCCTGGCGAGGGGCGTTCCTTCCTTCCTTCTGGAATGCTCTTCACTCAGGTCTACATCCATGTGGACAGCTCCTGTCCCTTCCCAAACCTCTGCTCAAGTCTCACATTCCCACTACTTACTCCATCCCCACACTCCAGACACTTCCCCTCCCCTCAGCTCCTAGTGCTTCCCTAAAGGGCAACTCCTAACATTTTAATAATTAATAAATTATGTAATTTATTTCTCATAATTATCATTTGTTTCCAGTCTCTTCCCCCTAGAAAGCTCCACAATGCCAGGAATCTTTGTTTGGTTCCCTGAAGAAAGCCAGGCACCCAGAATAAGGCCTGCCTACAGCCAGCATACATACTTGTAGAATGAATGAATGAATGAATGATGAGGCTTGGACAAACTAAACTGATCGCAAGAAACGCTGATTCCATTCAGCTCCTGCTCCTTCCTGGGCACTGGGGGAAGAGAAATCATTCTTAGAATTTAAATCCCCTTCAACTCCCTTCTCTCCACCTGCCTCCTGAGTCCCTCCCAGTGAGGGGCAGGTAGGTTAAAGACATGTAAGAGGAGTTGCCCCAAACCTCCTCTGGTGTGTCCCCAGGGAAGAGCGACATCTCACCACAGAGCCTCTGCAGCCCTTTCCAGAGACAAGCCTTCTCCAGGCCACTATAACCTCGTGGCCTGCAAGGAGTCACTGGTTCTTGGGCTTTTTTGGCTCCATAACTGTATCTAAGGAGCTACCGAACCTCATGACTCCGGCAGAATACACTGTAGAGTCATGTGACAAAGGGGTGATGTGAAAAACAAATGAAATATATAGTTACTCAAATATGTAGGTACTTAAATATGTACTTAGCATAGGACAAATAAACTATAGCTCTTCTCATTCTTTGGGATTTAAGTGACAGATGCTTGGTTTTCATATTTTGTTTTTCAGCTTTATTGAGGCAGAACTGACAAATACAAACTTGGTAGATATATACATTGTGAAATGATTACCAAAATCCAGTAGTTAACATATCCATCACCTCATATAGTTCTTTTTTTAAAATTAATTTTATTTTGTGGTGAGAACAAGTAAGATCTCTTCTCTTAGCAAGTGTCAGGCATACATTATTACCTATAGTCACCATGCTATACGTTAGATCTTTAACACTAACTCATCTTACTAATTCATATCCTTGGACCAACATCTCCTTGTTTCCCAGCTGCTGGGTTCTAAGAAAACATTGTAACAATTTTCCCAAGAATGATAGAAACTCAGTTTTCTTAAGGGTGTGGTTTTGCTTTAGTGAATGTTACTTAATGTTGTGAATGTTTAGAAGTCAAGTAGGAGTTTCCTGTGAAACATCTCTGTGCAACAAGATAGTTTGCTGGGACTAGAGTGATTAATAATGGAAGAACAGGTTGTAATCTTAAAGCAACATTTGACCAATGTACTTTTAGTTCAAGTTATGTTCACATAAAACACAACTCTTCCTGGAATCAAACTGAATCATGTAAATGGCTCTTGGCAATATTTATCAAGTCAATCTTCAAAGGGTTGGTATTAAGTAGCAGAGACAGGATACAATGTATTTTTTTGTTAAAAAATATAGTAAACTAGCCAGGCTCGGTGGTTCAGGCTGTAATCCCGTGATTTGGGAGGCTGAGGTGAGTGGATTGCCTAAGCCCACGGGTTCGAGACCCACCTGGGCAACTTGGTGAGACCTCGTCTCTACAATAAATCAAAAAATGTAGCGGGGTATGGTAGCACGCACCTGCAGTTCCAGCTTCTTGGAAGGCTGAGGCAGAAGGATCGCCCGGAGCCCAGCAGGTTGAGGCTGGAGGG
>NW_007248617.1:556702-576609 GCF_000164805.1 Carlito syrichta
CAACTCAAAAAAAAAAAAAAAAAATAGTAGTAAACTATAGGATACGTTCTTACAATAAGGAAAGGAGTCAAAAGAGACTCATGGGGAAAAAAAACCACAGAATAATTACAAAAACTCTAAACAAATACAAACTATTATGGTTTATGCCCATGACACCAAGATGCTTACCTATAATATTCTTTCAAAAGCCCTTTCTGGAAACCAAAGCTAGAATAGGGGCCATTTGTATGTACGCTAAACAAAGAGAAATTTACTTTAAAGTCAGTATTGGGCTGGGAGAGTCTAAAATCTGTTGTTTTGGAGGTGACAACTAGCATTTTCCCTTGGATAACAGATGGAGAGGTTAGAGTGAATGTACTTTCTTCTTTTTAGTTTATTGAAACAACATGAGTACAGAAAAGGGCACAAATCATAAGTGGATATCAATGTATTTTCCCCAAAGTGAATACCCCTATGTAATAATGACTACCCAAAACAAGAAGTAGAATATTACCACTGCCCACCAAGTCCCTTTCTTATGCCTCCAATTCACCACCCCTGTCTCCAAGGGTGACTGCATAGACATGCAACATATCTTGAGATTTAGATTGATTTCCCCATTTCTAAATTATCCATGGAATCATACAGTAGGTAATTTTTGGTGTCTAGCTTCTTTGGGTAAAAATTATATTTATTTTTTTTTTCATATTCCTATATTTAGCTGAGTTCTGTTCATTTCCACTGCTGAATAGTATCGTATAGAAAATATATAGCATGATTTGTTCTGTTACTGATAAACATCAAGTTGTTTACAATTGTATGTTCTTACATATAATGCTGCCATGAAGGTTATTATACATGCTTTGGTGCTGATGTGAGTGAGTGAACTCCCACTGGGTGTGTGTCTATGAGTGAAATTGCTGGACCACAGGTGTGCATATCTTCAACCCTATCAGAACACGTCATATGACTTTTCAAGACACATTGTATCATATCACCTTCCTTCAGGAGTATGAACTCTGATGGTTCTGGCCAACAGCTGGTCCATTTTTCTCTTGTGCATGAGTCACTCTGATGGATATGTTCAATGAGGTTGACCATCTTTCCAAATGTTTGGTTACAGTTTGAATACTCTCTTTTGTGAAGTACGTGTTACAAATATTCTACTTTTTCTGTGAGGTTGCCTTTTACTTGCCGGTTTGAAGGATATTTTAATATATTCTGGGTAAGGACTTTTTGTTAGTCAGGAGTATTTACAAGTCCATTCTTGTGCTCTGTTACTAGTCTTCCGACTCAAGGTTATCTTTTGGTGGACAGAACTTCATTTGAAAGTATTCTAGTTTCCCCATCCTTTCCTTCATGGTGAATGCTTTTTGAATTATGAATCCAAGCTCATGAAGATTGTTTTCTATTTTATCTTCAAGATACTTCTTTGTTTCATCTTTCAAGTTTAAATCTACAGTGCACCTGCCATGAACTCTGTACTCAGCATGAGGAAGGAGTCAGGTTTTATTTTTTCTGTGTGCTGAGCCAATGGATTTAGCACTGATTTCTTTTTACTGACTATTCTTTCTCAACTACCCTATAGTGTCACCTTCATCATAAATCAAGAGCCCACGAATGCCTGGGTCTATTTCTGGACTTCCCATTCTGTTTCAATGGTCTATTTCCTATGACGGTACTCTCTTAATCAATGCAGCTTTTATAATACATGCCCACAACTCTTGGTGTCTGAAAGATCAGGTGATCCCCTGCTCTTGGCTATGCTTGGCTCTTTGCATTTCCATGTGAGGGTTGGAATCAGCTTGCATATCTGATGCTTTTGAATGCTTGTTTCAAAACTCTAAAACTCTAAGCCAATGTAGGGAATATGTACTTTTTTTTAGTCAAAGTCGTACTCTCTTCTCCAGGCTGGAGTGTAGTGGCACAGTCACGGCCACGGCAGCCTTGACCTGCTGGGCTCAGGTGACCCTTTCACCTCAGCCTTCCAAGTAACTGGAACCACAGGTGTGCACCACCATGCCTAGCTAATTTTTTTAAAAAATTTATTATAGAGATGAGGTCTCACAAAGTTGTCCAAGCTGGTTTTGAACCACTGGTTCAGGCAATCCTCTTGCCTCTGCCTTCCAAATTGCTGGGATTGCAGGTGTGAGCCACCAAGCCTGGCCAAAAATGAACATCTTTATATAATATTTGAATTTGTGTCCATAGTATATTCTTCCATTTACTTAAGTCTTGCATAATTTATTTTAGTAGAGATTTGTAGTTTTCTGTGTAAAGATCTTACATGCATTTCATTAATTCATCCTTAGATATTTGAACTTTCTGATGCTATTGTAAATATTTCAATTTAATTTAATTTTTTTTGGTAAAGGAGGAGGTCTCGCTATGTTGCCCAGGCTGGTCTCAAACTCTTGAACTCAAGTGATCCTCCTGCCTCGGCCTCTCAAAGTGCCAAAATTACAAGTATGAGTGACCACTGCCTGGTCTCTTTCAATTTTTAAAATTTCATTTTACTAGTTGTTCGCTGTGTGTGCATGTCTTGATTATCCAAAGCTGTGTAACAAACCATCCCAAACTTGGTGGTATGAAACAATAGCCACTTCATTATGACATCTGTGGATCTGAAGTTAGGCAGCCCCCAGGGAAAAGGGCTCCTCTCTGCTCCAAGATGTCCTTGGCCTCAACCGAGAAGATCCCAGTAGCGAGTGGGGTTGACTAGAGGAGTTGGGGCTGGAACCATCCAGAGGCTTCTTTGATCACATTGAGCACCTGGACTGGATGGACTCACAACCTGGACTCTGGAAAGCCTGTTCCTAGAGCTCCCACACTTGAACTCTCATGTGCTTGGGCTTTGAGTCGGAGAACCTTGAGAGCAAGCTTGTAAAGCCTAAGAATTTTGAAACACCCAGGGGAAGGCTGTTGTACATGTCTAACTGAGTGTTGGGTGTTACAAAGCATCATCTTGATCCCATCCCATTGGTTAAAGTTGAGTCATAAGGTCACTCAGATTCAAGAAAGGGGAAGGAGACCACATCTCTCAGTGGGGAGGGTAAGTCACACAGCAGAAGAGCGTGTGGGTGGTGGGTATTCCTGTGGGCATCTTGGAAACCACAATCTGCCACATGACATGTAGATACCAATGATTTTAGCATGCTGACTTTGCTAAGTTCCCTTATTAATGCTAATAAACTGTTGTAGCTGGGTGCAGTGGCTCATGCCTGTAATCGCACTTTGAAAAGTAGAGGCAAGAGGATTACCTGAGCCTGGGTGTTCGAGACCAGCCTGGCCAATTTGGTGACACATCATCTCTACAATAAATCAAAAAAATTAGCTGGGCATGGTGGCACGTGCCTGTAGTCCCAACTACTTGGAAGACTGAGGTGGAAGGATCACCTGAGCCCAGTAGGTGAATGTTGCGTAGCTAACCTCCAGCCTGGGTGACAGAGTGAGGCTCCGACTCAAAAAAAAAAAAAATGTTGTAGATTCTTTTGGAACTTTATTTATACAGACATGTCTTCTGCAAATAATGGCAATTCTATTTCTTCTTTTTTAATTCTTACACTTTTTACTTCCTTTTCAATAAGTGGCTTCTTCTCTATCCCATAAGTGATTCTATTGTACTGTAACGTTTGCTCATCTCCCTTCTCAGGATACAATTGTTTTGAAAAAATTATGTAACAAGGAACAGACCAGGCTAAGTTTACAAAGCAAGGATGGAAGGAAGGAAGTGATGGAGAAAAACGGGGCGGGGAAAGAAAAGGACACATTTTCTTCCTGAATTGAATTTTTGAAGCTCTCAACTATTTTTTTTTCCTCTAAGCCCAACTATAGGAAAATTCCCACTCTGTCTCTTTGTGGGACCCACTCAGTGTAGAGTCATCAGAAGAGCCCCCTTGAACCTGAAGACCCGGAAGAAATGCACAAGGGTGATTGAACCCCAGTTCATGAGAAAGAGATGACTAAGCCACAGGCCAAATATTTCAGGAAAGTCATGTTCAGGAGTGTAGACATGTAAATCAAGATCAACTCTCACCAAAGAGCCCTCTGAGAAGGTAAGGACCAAACTCCCTATTATTGCTCAGTGTAGGAAGGACACAGTGGCACTAAGCCAAGTCCCAGCTCTTATGCACTTATCTGCCAGTGCTCAAGATATAAGTGCCCAGGTGCAGAGATGTCCTAGGTGCAGACAATGTAGGGCCGTGAATGAATGATCAAGCCAAGGAGCCCCCAGTCCGGTAGAGTGACCCTGGGTAGGATTTGGGAAAATCTCAAGCAAAGCACAGCAACTAGAGAAAACATCCCAAAAGCCTCTGTCCAGAGGTGAGGCCAGGAAAAACCTGTGTGATGGGATCACTGCCAAATGAGAAAAACAGGTTGGATGTGGTGGCTCACTTCTGTCAGTCTAGCACTTTGGGAGACTGAGGCAGGATCATTGCTTAAGCCCAGGAGTTCAAGACTAACCTGGACATCATAGCAAGATCTTATCTCTACAAAAAACAGAAAAATGAGCCGGGCATGGCAGTATGTGCCTGTAGTCTTAACTACACAGGAGGCTGAGGCAGGAGGATCAGTTGAGCTCCGGAGGTGGAGACTGAGGTGAGTTATGATGGTGCCACTGCACTTTGGTCTGGGTGACAGAGTGAGATCCCAACAAGAGAAGAGTTGGGGCAGGGGTGAGAGAGAGAGAGAAATGTTCAACTTAGTGTCCAGTGTTGCCAATTTTTGCGCCAATGTGGAAAGTGCCCCTGCCACAACTCGGAAGAAGAACCAGGCAACTCACAGCACATGTCAGGTAAGGAATCAACACAATCCCAGAAAGGCCCTAATTGATTGATGCTGAAAATGGACTGACTGAAGTTCAAGAGATCAGGACCACCCCTCACTCTCTCCTCCAGGTGTTCTCATCCCTATTCTGCTTTGGTTGCCCCAGTAGTCACTTGCTTGTCTTCCTGTTCTGGCCAATTTCCTGCTCAGCCAGCTGCTTCAGTTCTGTCTTGTTGCCCTGGGCCCCCTTATCTTCCGGGAGAGGCTGTCTGGTTGGCATTCCCAAGTCCTGCAACTCTAACATGGAGGACAGTTTGTGTCCTTCCGACCTGACCTCTCTGTGAGTTTGGAGTGGGGCGGGGATTTCAGTCTCCATTGACCCCCTCTGTCCTGAATTCCTGAGCCCTGCAGCAAGGACAGAGTCTTCCATCTCTCGGGAAATGACTGCCTGGAAATGAAGATTGACGTCCATTGCCAGCATCCCAACTCAGATGTTTTCTCTGAAAGTTCACACTCTTTCTATGTTGCCACATGCAAAACAATGGAAGATCTAGTTCATAGATGGCATAAGAGGGTGGCGATTTGGTAATCATTTTAAACACTTTACATCATTCACAAAAAAAACACACTCAAAATAGAAACTTAATAGAGAAGGATAGGAAAACTAGTGAAAAATACAATTGAATCATAGAAGAAACAAATTGACAAATTAACTTTTATTTATAAGTAATACATATTAAGACCATAGGTGTATAGTCAACAAATAAGAATATGTTTCAGGCTAAGCACAATGGTTCCTGCCTGTAATCCCAGCACTTTGGGGGGCCAAAGCAGGAGGATTGCCTGAACCCAGGAGTTCAAGACCAGCCTGGGCAAAATGGTAAGATGCTGCCTTGCCCCCCCCCCCAAAAAAAAGGAAAAAAGAAAAAAATTAGCCAAATGTGGTGGCTTGTGCCTGTAGTCCCAGGTACTCAGGAGGCTGATGTGGAAGGATCACCTGAGACCAGGAGGTTGGGACTACAATAAGTCATAATCATGCCACCATACTCCAGCCTAGGTGACAGAGTAAGACTCTCAACTCAATATATATATATATATATATATATATATATATACATATATATATATATATATACATATACATATATATATATATACATATACATATATATATATGTCTTCATACAAGAATAAATACAAATGATTGAATAATAAAACAAAAGCTTAGAAAGATCTTGAACCTCACATGTATTACACAAAAATTAAAACTGGTGCTCTTCAAAACTGCAAAATTTGCAAAATATTTTTTTTTTGAAAGCAGGATTTATTGAGAGAACAGAAAAGCTCCCATGTTGGGAGGGGACCTGAAGGGGTTGCCCGCAAAACATTTTTAAGGTATTAACAAATGGCCTGGCCAGGCATAGTGGCTCATGCCTGTAATCCCAGCACTTTGTGAAGCTAGGGTGAGAGGATTGCCTGAGTGTATGAGTTTGAGACCAGCCTGAGCAACATGGTGAGACCTCATCTCTACAATAAATCAAAGAATTACTCAGACATGGTGGCACATATCTGTGGTTCCAGTTACTTGGAAGACTGAGGTAGAAAGATCACCTGAGCCCAGTAAGTCGAGGCCACAGTGACTGTGTGTTTGCCCTGCACTCCAGCCTGGGAGACAGAGTGAGACTCCGACTCAAAAAAAACAAAGCAAAACTTGGGCTTTGGAAGACGATGTGGAACTGGGTGCTGCCAAGCTGTGGTCTACCCTCTCCTGCTCCTGACACCACTGCTCACTCTCATCCAGGAACAAGTTTGTCAGGAAGCAGCACCAGAGTCATGACTTTTAGGCACCAGCAAGACACCTGTGAACCAGGTGTGGTGATCCACCAAATAATAATTATCCTCACCAGCCGCAATGTGAAATCTCTGGAGAAGGTGTGTGCTGACCTGATCAGAGGTGCAAGGGAAAAGAATCTCAGAGTGAAAGGACCAGTTTGCAAGGCTACCAAGACTAGGGGCATCACCATAAGAAAATCTCCTGGTGGTGACAGTTCTAAGACATGGATTGCTTCTGGGTGAGAATCAAAAGCAACTCTGACTTGCCCAGACTTTCCAAGAATGTCAAACAGATGACTTTATGCAGTGTGAGCCAGGAGTTGAGGTTGACATCACTATGACTGATGCTTAAGACAATTATTTTAATAAATGAACCACCACTTGTTAAAAAAAGAAAAGGTATTTATTCATATCTTTTGTTCGCTTTTTAATATAGCTATTTGCTTTTTTCTTTTCAGCACATGTGAGTTCTTAGTAGATCCTAGATGTTAGGCCTTGGTCAGAAATGCAGTTGGCAAATATTTTTCCCATTCTATGGACTGTCTCCCCACTCTTGATGGTTTCTTTTGATGGAATATTATGCAATCATAAAGAAGGACAAAATTATGAACTTTGCAGCAACTTGGATGGACTTAGGGTCTATAATATTCGGTGATCTATCACAGAAACAAATAACTGAGTACCATGTTCTCACTCATAAACAGACACTGAACAGTTACCGTAATACAATAAGAAAGGGACTGGCAGTATTGGGAAACCACCAGGGGAGGTGGGGGACACACTTCATCAATAAGCGTAGTTGATCTCAAACCAGGTGAAGTGGGGACCAAAGTGAGGCTCAAACTTTACCTGTACAATGACCATTTGTATATCTAACCTGAATTGTACTCCCCATATTTAAAATAAAAATTTTTTAAAAATTTTAAAAAGGCACTAATTGGTCAGGCATGGTAGCTCAAGCCTGTAATTTCAACACTTTGAGAGGCCGAAGCGAGAGGTTTGCCTGAGTCCAGGGATTTGAGACCAACCTGGGTAACTTGGCAAGAACTTTCTCTGCAATGAATAATAATTTTTTTTAAAAAGCCAGGCATGGTAGCACGTGCCTATAGTTCCAGCTGCTTGGAAGACTGAAGCAGAAGGATCGTCTGAGCCCAGCAGGTTGAGGCCGCAGTGGCCATGAGCATGCCTCTGCACTCCAGCCTGGGAGACAGAGTGAGACTCCAACTTAAAAAGAAAAATAGCAAGGTGGTGATGAAGTGCAATATATTGAATCATCCAATAATGTGTGTAGTGTCTCACAAAGCCTTCTCCTGGGACTTTATCTTAGGAAATCATCTAAAAGAAAAGTGTGTTTGTTGTAACGTGGTGTATTATAGAGGTTAAGAATGTGATCTTCTGAATTAAGCACACCTGACTTGAAATCTCCCTCTGATATTTGCTGAATACCTAACCTTGAGCAAGTGACTCAACATAGCTAAACTTCAAGTTCCACATTTATAAAATGAACCAAATCTGATACAAAGGGCTTTAGTGCTCATTAGGTAGAAGCAAGTGCCGTTGAAGAATGGTCTCCTGAGTGAAGGCAAGCAGCATACAATGTCCAGTAGCAGGACAATTAAGACAATTATTATGGGCTAAGTATATAGAATATTTGGAAAACATTAGGAAGATAATTATGACAATTCTGGTAAGGAAATTTCAGGATGTGCAAGGTAAAAATATGATGAACCATTTTCTGCATCCACTCTGATCATAGCTAAATAAAATCTGCATGCATATAAGGAAAGATGAAAGAAGATGATAAAGGAAAATGAAGGAGAGGATTTTATGGAGCATTAAATTTTTTTGTTGTTGTTGTTGAGTTGGAGCTCACTCTGTCGCCCAGACTGGAATTCAGTGGCTGCTCCCGGCCACCGCAGCCTCTACCTGCTGGGCTCCGGCGATCCTTCCGGTCAGTCAGTGGTAGTCCATGTAGCCAGAATTACAGGCATGCGTTACCACACCCGGCTGATTTTCTGATTTATTGTAAAGATGAGGTCTCGCTGCCCAATGTCTGTATAGGCCAGGTGTGGTGGGTCATGTCTGTAATTTCAGAACATTGGGAGGCAGGGGTGAGAGGACTGCCTGAGTCCAAGAGTTTGAGACCAGCCTGGGCAACGTGGTGAGACAGTCTCTCTACAATTAAAAAAAATCAAAAAGTATTAGCCTAGACTCTAGGTCTGACAAAGGCTTAACATCCTGGATCTACAAGGAACTGAAGCGTACTGAAAAGAAGAAAACAAACAACCCCATTATAAAATGGGAAAAGACATGAACAGACACTTCACAAAAGAAGACATTCGAGCAGCCAACAAACACATGAAGAAATGCTCAACCTCACTAATCATCAGGGAGATGCAAATCAAAACCACACTGAGATACCACCTAACTCCAGTCAGAATGGCAATTATCAACAACTCAAAAAATAACAGCTGCTGGAGAGGGTGTGGTGAAAAGGGAACACTTCTACACTGTTGGTGGGAGTGTAAACTAGTGCAACCTCTGTGGAAAGCAGTGTGGTGATTCCTAAAAGCTCTAAAAATTGACCTTCCATATGACCCTGCAATCCCCCTACTGGGAATATACCCTGAAGAACACAAATCACTCTATAAAAAAGATACCTGCACACGTATGTTTATCGCAGCATTGTTCACAATAGCAAGAACCTGGAAACAACCATGCTGCCCATCAAAAGAGGACTGGATTAAAAAAATGTGGTACATATACACGATGGAATACTACGCAGCCATAAAAAAGAACAAAATCATGAATTTCGCTGCAACCTGGATGGAACTAGAGTCTATAATACTGAGTGACCTCTCACAAAAACAAAAATCCGAATATCACATGTTCTCACTCATATAATGGACCTTGAACATCCAATGCAATACTATGAGAAAATGACGGATGGTACTGGGAAACTATGGGGGGGAGGGATATGGGATTAACAGTAGCAAATATCTGTCGGGGGATGGGAAAACACTTCTTATCTACAGGGTGCCTGAATGAAACGTCATTGTACACCTAACCCTTAACTGTACCCCACAAAACCATAATAAAAAATACTGATTAATGAAAAATAAATAAATAAATAAAATAAATAAATAAACAATAAAAATAAAAAAATAAAAAAAAAAAATCAAATTAGCTGAGTGTAGTGGTGTGCACCTGTAGTCCCAGCTTCTGGGGAGGCTGAGAGAGAAGGATCTCCTGAGCCCAGGAGGTCAAGGCTGCAACTGCACTCCAGCCCGGGTGACAAAATGAGATTCTGACTCAAAAAACAAAAAAACAAATGTGTGTATAATACATGAAAATCAAGGGTTTAAAAAAAGATGTCTGAAAAGAAACTGATTTGAGTTACAGGAGTAGAAATTGAGTGTCTCAACTGCCTTTGGCAAAAGGTGACAATATTCACTCATTCAGTTAGCATTTATGGAATCTTATTGTGTCAGATTTTTGTAAAACAAAGATCCTGCCCTTGCAACCCAGAAAGGAATAGACATATAAAAACAGCCAGTTAAATTCCATTGTGGTAAATACATTCATTGAAACAAAAAATAAAGTAACTCTACCTTCTAAAGGACATGGACTGTGGGAATGTGGCTTCCTGAGGGGGATGATAAGCAAGTCTTAAAGACCAGAGGAGGTTAGCCAGCTAATAAGGGGTGAGGGAAGGGTGCCCTTGGAAAAGTATGCTATGGTTTGAATATCCCTGCCAAAACTTATGTTGAAATGCAATTGCCAGTGTAACATTATTGGGAGGTGGGATCTTTAAGAGGTGGTTAGGTCACGAGGACTCTACCATCTTGAATGGATTAATATGGTTATTGCAGAAGTGGGTCAGTTTTTGTGGGAGTGGGATCATTGTAAATGAATAAGTTCAGCCCCCATTTTCTGTCTCTCCTGTGTACTTCCTCACAATGTAATGCCTTCCACCATGGGATGACCCTCACCAGATGCAATGTCATGCACTTGGACTTCCCAATCCCCAGAATTGAGAGCCAACTTCTGTTATTTATAAATTATCCAGTCAGTGGTAGTCTATTATGGCAGCAGAAAGCAGACTAAGACAGTACAGAAAGAGGAGAGAGAGAGAGAGAGAGAGAGAGAGAGAGAGAGAGAGAGCACTGAATCACAGATGTTCTTGAGGTCACCTTAAAAAGTCTGACTTTTATGCTGAAATAAAAAGTTGAAGAAGAGTTTTTTGTTTTTGTTTTTGTAGTCAACCAGGAGAAAGGTAGAGCCTGGACTAAGCCAGCAGCAATGAGAGGAGAGGACGATATATAAATGTCTTTGAAAAGAGAATTAATAGAATGTTTATGGGGAAAGAGAAACAAGAGGAACCAGGAATAATCAAAACTAACTTCAAACTCATCAGAACAGAGAACCAGAAAGTTGAAACCTAAGACTCCAGTGCATTGGCCAAGTTGGGGCCAAAAGATCCATTTTTGGACTTGCACAATTTGAGATGACTTTAGAATATCTAGATGAAGACATTCATCAGGTTATTAGGCAAACAGTCTGAGGTTTAGGGGAGAGAAGCCAGCTGGAAATATAGATCTGAAAGTCATCTGTATGTCAATGGATGGGGTGAAGGGAGGAGAGAAGATTGGTAATTTTTTTTTTTTTTGAGGTTCTATACTATTTCAGGTACTTCACACTTACGGTCTCATTTAAACATCACAATTACCCCATGAGTTTTGTGTATGGGAAAGTAAGTCTCTAAAAACTTAAGAAAAGAATGAGGACTTGTAATTGAAAGTAACACAACCAGCTTAATGGTAGAATTTTTTTTTTTTTTTTTTTTTTAGTTAGAGTCTCACTCTCATTGCCCAGGCTAGAGTGCACTGGCATGCTCACGGCCACCACAGCGTCGACCTGCTAGGCTTAGGTAATCCTTCAGTCTCAGCCTTCCAAGTAGCTGGAACTACAGACACACTACCATGCCCGGTTAGTTTTGTGTGTGTGTGTGATTTACTGTAGAGACAAGGTCTCAACAAGTTGCCTAGGCTAGTCTTGAACCCCTGGGCTCAGGCAATCCTCTCACTCAGCCTCCCAAAGTGGGAGGCCAAAGGTAGAATTTATTATAAGGATGAAAGAACCCTCAGGGCACCCAAAGACGGAGAGGAAAGAGGAGAGCACGTTCTCATTTTTATTTTCACAAAGGCTGCAGGGTGAGGAACAGACTGAAGAAGACTGATAACAGAAGCAAGGAGGCCAGCTGGGATCCTTTCTCTGTTGCCACTTCTTTTGTAAATCAATCTTGAGGCTGAATTTCATTGAACCAGACATGGCTTTGGCTTGAAACCAGAATCAGATGAGCAATCACGGAGAAAAGATCTCCTATACTTTTGCCAACTTGCATCTGATAGTTGTCAGATTCCAAGGCTAAATGTCTTGGGATAAAACTCTATGTTTACACTCAAGATATATGGTGTTGAGATGGACTTTTAATAATGACACTTTGTAGAATGATGATGAATTTAAGTAGAAATTCTTTTTAACATTTTCATGCCACTAGATTTTTGTTTCAGACTTGCTTGGGAATCTGAAATCCTAGGAAATAGAGTGAAAAGAATTCTGAGTAAAAATCATGAAACAAGGAGTCTGATTCAGCTCTGCCTCCTGTTGGTTGTGTAACCCTAGACAAGCAAACCTGGCCTCCTTGAGCTCTGATTGTCCTCTACAAAAATGAAAGCTTTGGACTAAAACAAGTACTTCTCATCTCTAATGCACATGTAACTTTCCTGGGGACTTTAAAGCGCAGTACTTGATTCACCAAGTCAGGGTGAGACCTCAGACTCTGCATTTCCAACAAACTCCCAGAACGCTATGTTGCTGGTTCACAACCACATTCCAGTTAGGTTTCACTTTAGGATGCCATTATGCTATAAGCTTTAATGGCTACCAAATAAAGAGAAACATGATGGAGCTGGGAGTGGTGACCCATGCCTGTAATCGTAGCACTTTAAGAGGTCAAAGTAAGGAGGATTACTTGTGCCCAGGAGTTCAAGACCAGTTTGGACAACATAGCGAGACCTCGTCTCTACAAAAAAAAATTTTTAAAGTAGCCACGTGTGGTGGTGTTCACCTATAGTTCTAGCTACTTGGGAGGCTGAGGCGGGAGGATGACCTGAGCCAAGGAGGTCAAGGCTCCCATGAGCTGTTATAGTGCCACTGTACTCCAGCTTGGGCAACAGCATGCAATCCCAACTCAAAAAAAACCAAAAAACAAAAAGCAAAAAACAAACAAACAAAAACCTATGCTAACAATTGATAATAGTAAATGTTTATTTTAGAAAATAAATATGACTTTACTTTTCAGTTTATAAAAGAATGCACGCTTATGGAATTTTTTTCCAAAAAAATCTTACAATAGTCAAAGCACAATGACAGCAAAGATCATCCCAAGTTAAAAGCCACTGAGCCAATTTGCTGTCTTTTCACTAGCTATGAAGAATCCAAGTGCTAAGTTTCAATGTTCGTGTTGTGTTACCTTGTCTTTTAAAGTCAGATATCATCATACTGGTACTTTATTCAATTTGTTGCCAGTTTAGTGGGTGTTAATTGAGTTGAAGACAGTTCCTTTTGTTTCGGCAGATTTATTCCTGTCCTGTATGACTTCAAGTTGCTCCATGGCTGGATCCAGGGGAGAGAAGAGAATGATTTTTCAGGGTCACCCCTGTGAGACTGAATTAGCCTTAGGATGTCAACATGAGAAAGGAGCTAAGTGATTCTCAAGAATAACTTTAAGACAACATTTGGAGTTCAGATGCATTGAAAGCTGATCAACAGAACAGAGAGTTCCACAGACACGTTCATCTTCTGGGAATGACTTAGGTCATAATCATCCTTGAGTAATGAGGAAATTTTGTCTAGTTCCTTTGCCCTTTTCCCCAGTGATAGTTCATGTTAAACTTATTTGAGTGGACTTGAAATTATTGCAATAACAACAACATAACCTTAAAAGCTTATTGGCCATGAGAAACATGTGTATGACATATTTAAAAAAACTCAATTAGCGCTTATTAAAATATACAACTATTAAATCTAAAATTATGCATTCTAAATATCAAATTAAATTCAGTATTACACTTTTTCTTTGTCTCTTCTAAGCAGTCACAGTTCCTAATTTAACATATAGAGGTCATCATAATCGCTAACCTATAATATGTTTACATTTTATAATAAGGAAATTTTAAAACCATGTGTATAGATATATAGGGATATCTATATCGATGCTCACAACACAAAGCAAATGGAAATAAAGGAAAAATATTGTCAGTGTGTAGCTAATAATGTGTTAAGAGACTGAGCCATTGATATAATTAGTAACTCCACTCTAGCATAGCAGTTAAATATATGGTGTGTAAGTTTCCAGTTTAGATAAATGATAGCCATCATTTAAGTACCAAAAGTTAGGTTTAAAAATTTTTCTGAAATACACAGAATTCCACCTCATGGCAAGCTCTGAAAAGACATCATTCTGTGGGATTCAACAAGTCATAACCATCACTTATTATTCTTTTATTTTGTCCTAAATTGCCCTAGTGCACTCTGCTTTTAGATAACTCTGGGTTCTTTCTTTTTTAATCATAATCTTTTTCTTATTATAGAAGTTACACATGCTCATAATAGAAAGTTTTTCAAAATGCAATCACATATAAAGAAGCAAATAAAAATCATCCTCAATCTCACTATCCATAAATTACCATTGTTAACCATTTTATGACCTTTTTTACATATGGTATTAGTTTTCCAGGGTTGCCATAACAATTTATCATCAACTGTGCAGTTCAAAACAACAGAAATGTATCGTCTCCCTTTTCAGGAGGCTAGAAGTCTTAAATTAAGGCTCTGGGAGAATCTGTTCCTTGCATCTCTCCTGGCTTCTGGTGTCTGCCAGGAACCTTTGGCTTATCATTCCAATCTCTGCCTCCATTCTCACATGGTCTTGTTCTTTGTGTCCTCTTCTCTTCTTATGAGGACACCAGTCATTGGATCTACAGACCACTCTTATCCAGTATGACTTCATCTTAGTTCATTACATCTGCAAAGAACTTGTTCCAAATAAGGTCATATTCTGAGGTTCTGGGTAGACAGGAAATTTGGGGAGGGGACACATTCAATCCATTACACACAATATGAGATATATTTGTGTAATTACAACAAGCAGACCATATTTTACATACAGCTTAGTCCCTTTTTCATTTAAGACATGAGCTTCCCTGTGTCTTTTAAAAATAGGAGTTCACATTTTTATAGCGTGTTTCATCATGTGAATATCACATCACTTACATAGCTAACCTGCTACTTCAGGAATTCAGATGGTTTCCAGTCTTAACTATTATAAATGGTGCTGATGAATATA
Source organism: Carlito syrichta (assembly GCF_000164805.1). Taxonomy (NCBI): domain Eukaryota; kingdom Metazoa; phylum Chordata; class Mammalia; order Primates; family Tarsiidae; genus Carlito; species Carlito syrichta. Next base: position 571,692 of record NW_007248617.1, read on the forward strand.
CATGCACCAAAATCTTTGAATTTATCCCTGCTTATTTTCTCTTATTTTAAACTCCTGTGAGTTGAATTATTGGATGAAGGAGGGTGAACATTCTAAAGGGTCTTGAAAAATCTCATTTAATTGGGTTTCAGAGACTGTATCAATTTTCTGTCCCCAACAGGAGAGGAGAACACCCGGGGCTCTGTATCCTCTGTACACTATGCATTATAGTTTTTTGAATATTTGTCAAGTGAACAGGCCAAGAAATATCTGTTGCATCTTGTTTACTGGCTATTTAGGCATCCTTAAAAAAAACAACAACCAGTTTATGCCTTGTTTCTCTTTTTTACTTTGTTTCTTCTCTCTCCAACTGTCAGTATGTATTTCTTACCGTCTCCCTGATGAATACACTGTCCACATCCACCCTTTTTACAGTTTGCTGTGAACTAAAAAATCAGGTAGATGTCCTCTCTCTTTCCTTTTTCCAGACTCGGGCCACCTATGAGTCTTGTACAGATGTCTGTCATAGTCTCCTTTTATATCTCAGTTGTTTACATGTATCCTTCCCTTCCAACACTTTGGGGCAATGTCCATGTTTTATTCATGTTTGTGTGCTTTTAGCAACTAGCATGGATACTCAACTAATGTTTGTTGAACTGAATTGTTAAATGCTGACCTGGAAATAGTCACAATTCCCTGTTTAAATAGAAATAGATAAATAAGGGCACATAGGACTTGAAAAGAGACTCAAATGAGACTCAAAGTGCACATGGATGTTGTACTTCTGTTTTACATTTTAAGTAGGAATTTCCCCCATTTTTCATAGCTATATCTGAGATAATTGGGAATGTGAGCAACATTGTCTCAATGGTAAAGTGTTAACCATAATAAGCACAATCATAATGGAGTAAAGACATCAAAGTATTAAGATCAGAGTAAGAGTCCCAAATGTCAAAAATTTAAATTTCCTATTGTTGTCACTGAAGTACAAACCACTGAATGTACTTGTAATATTAGCATGGATTTATGCAATTTGTAGATTTTAAATATATTTCCATTCAAAATTCAACTGTGAAAAACAGCCTAACTTGATTTGAAACCTGGAAACAAAGGGATTGAAAAATATAATTTGAAAAGTTATAAGAGAATATTAAAACTTGCATTAGCTGGGTACAGTGGCTCACGCCTATAGTCCCAGCATTTTGGGAGGCCAAGGTAAGAGGATTGCTGGAGCTCAAGGGCTCAAGACCAGTCTGGGCAACTTGGTGTGACCTCATCTTTACAATAATAATAAAAAAAAAAAATTAGCCGGGCAATGGTGGCACATGCCTGTAGGTCCAGCTACTCGGAAAGCTGAGACAGAAGGGTCACCTGAGCCCAGCAGGTTGAGGCTGTGGTGGCTGTGAGTGTGCCACTGCACTCCAGCCTGGGCAACAGAGTGAGACCCCAACTCAAAAAATAAATAAACAAATAAATAAATAAAACTTGTGTTGACTGCAAGAAACTCTTCATAAACATCTTTTATGAGCATTACGGTATGGTCACATTTATTTTCACACGGATGTTAGGACAAGCCATTGCCATAAGTGGTTTTCTGTATGGATTCTCTTTTCTGCCTCAGATGTTCTGGATCCTTCTTCCATCCTTACTTTAGCCTCACAGACTTCAAAATGCCACCACCTACAGGACCCAGTACACACCCTGCTTTATGAATTATAAATGCCCTCCCATCACAACCTAAAGAGATCCTTCCCTCCTCTTTGTCTTCACAACACACTGTTTTTGACACTTTCATCACTCCTAGTGATTCTGCAATGTGCTCAAGCTATTTGTGGGCACATTTATTTTCCCCCTAGATTGTAAACATTTAAAGAATGAGGTGAACTCAGGAATCATTTGTAAATACTCGAGTATCATTTGTGACAGTGGCTGTAATAGTGAACATTAGAAGGGCATGTACCTCAACTATTCTGAGATTAAAATGATTGTCCAGGAATGCTGGAGACCTGGCATTTCTGGACTTTCAACAGCCTGTCCCCTTTAGAAATTGTGATGACACTACACTACTTTCCTATAAAGGTCCCAGACCCTCTCTAAAATACTTTATGCAAAAGCCACGTGCTTGTGAGTGTGCATGTAAGCAAGTGTGTGCGTGCGGTGTGCATATGTAAGTTGTGTGTGCAGGCGTGTGCAGGCATGTGCAGTGGTCATCAACCTTGGTGCCTGGGTTTGGAAGGAGAAACACATCACTCCATCTCCAAGCCCCTTTCATGCCAGTTCTTCCCATCTCAGTCCCCTGAGTGCTAAACCTCATTTTGTTGATGGTGCTTTCGGGCTCTTCTAAGCAGAAGGCAACCTCCTTTCAGCGCGGCTGGCCGAGGGGAGGGGAGGGGTGGGAGGATTTTGACGTGTGGGTGTCTTACCAAACAAATGGATCCTATACTTTCTGAATTAAAGATGAGCCGCCTGACAAGAATTTCCAGGTCGCAACACAGACGGGGCCGGAGTGTGCCTGAGCCGAGGAGGCTTTCGGACACCGGGATGCAACAGGGCTTGGGAGAAAGGGGGGAGAAAGAAAGGCCACTTAGCGGTCTTTGTTTTGATCCTGGCAGCTTCCCGAGCCAGATTTCAAGCGGCACGCCGACCGAAGCGCTTCCTTGCACTCATTGGAAGGGGAAGGGACTGACTCATGTTACACCAGTCCCATCTCCCCTCCCCGCGACCGCTAACTTGTTGGCTTTAAAAGGAAGTGACATGGGTGGGGAGAGACGTCAGCTGAGGACCACTTTTTTTTTTTCTTCCCGAAGGGTCCACCCCATGGGTGGAGTCTCGCTTTTTCTTTCCAGTGTTGGCTGATTTACAGCGCCTATAAACTAGTGGCAATTTCGGAACCCAGCCGGCTCCCTTCGGTCTCTGATTTCTAAGTCCATGTGCCAGGGCTGCCAGGAAGGAGGTATGTGCTGTTCGTGCCATCTGTGGGCACCTTCTCTGGGCGTGGCTGGGGTTTGTGTTTCTCTTCCTATCACTATTTCTCTCTCCTTGGCTGGATTTTCCTAGGACCTCTGGAAGGGGTGGGCTCCGGGGAGGGCGAGCTGCGAGTTGCAGTGGGAAGGTGGACGGCGCCCGAGGGAAGGCCAAGGCAGGCTTGGCTGGTACAAAAGGACCCTCGCTTTGTGCTGGGCCGGGCGAGCGTCCCTTTCTGGGTTGTGATTTCAGGCTGCTGTTCTTGGCTTAATTTACCCACCTAGCCATCCGCCCACCCCCTTCCCGGGGTTAGAGCATTTTCTCTGCCATAGATGCAGATGGGTTGGGGGGGCGGGGGATGTTCTTGTTAATATATTGCTCTCTTTTGTGTCATGCAACATGTTCTTCCGCCTCTGACGTTACTATGGCAACCACAAAAATACTACACAATATGCAGCCCTGATATAAATGGATGTATTTCTATTTCGTGTCTAGTTGGCTGCTTTCGGCGCTTGTTATTGCTTTGGATGCTGAAATCCAGCATGGCTTTGTGGCTACCCCTCCTCACTCTCAGTTTGGTTTTTCCCTAACACAGGCGGGCTGTGGGGGAGGGGAGTTGTCAAGGAAACAGGCATTTGTAATTACCTCTTTATTTATCTAACGTTCGGCCTATGAATTTTTCCATCATATCTAGGAATTAAAAAAGAAATACTTGGGTGTTTGTGTAAGTCTTCAGTGTCTGGTCTTTTTTTTTTTTTTTTAGTTTAAAAAAAACCTAAACACTACTCAAGATAGGATATTGACCCTGTGGTAAAGCTATGGGGAAGAGCACTTATTTCTTTAGAGGAGGTGAGATCTTTGAAATAAAGTTTGAAAGAGTGTCCGCGAATCCACACTGACAAATGTGGTGTTGTCCGCCTAGGTTTGCTCCCAAGTCTAAATATTTAAAAGATGAGGCTCTGCTCTAGACTGAACTTATTCAGCACAAAATCTAAGTTCAACAAGTATGAGTAACACAGTAACTAGCACAGCAGGATTCTCAGTCTTGGGGTTTTGTGTGTTGCTTAGATGGGTTACTCACATCTTTGAACTCTCATTAAGATGAGGGTTGATAAACTTTCTCTTTCAAAACTGTGGAAGGAAGAATCCATCAGAGATTATTACTCAACCACCCTCAATTGAAAAAAAAAGGATCTTGAGAGACGGGAGAACGTGTGTGCATGTATGCATGTGCATGTGCATGAGTGTGTTTAGGGGAGTGAACAGAAACATCAGAGCAAATCAAGAAGTCTAAGTGAAAACTGCTAAATCTTCTGAACGTTCTCTATGGGGAGAAGAAATTGATTAAAAAAAATGAAACAAGGCAAAATTATTATCTACCTACTAATAAGCAAAGTTAAATATAATTAAAATCAAATAACCCATCTCTTAGAAAGATGTAGTCCCAATGGACCTACTAACAGGTATGGGTTAAATTGATGCTTTTATTCGGGACATCTAAGAAAATGTTTGATAATGGGCACCATTCTTTTGATGGGCATCCCAAAATACCTTATTAGCTTTTATAAGATAGATAAGTAGTAATCTCATTTTGGTTCTTAAAATTATCTGTAATTTTGGATAAAGACTTGGGAAGGTCACTTAACCCGCATGATACCTTCCAACTATTATCACCAAAAACATTACTTGGAAACCTCAGAGTAACCCTGCCATGTGGAAGCAGGAAGAAGGGGTGGTTTTAATGAAATTATGTTTGTTGAGATCCTTATCTAAAGGCGTTATCATCCATGTCTTATGAAACTTACTGTAATGCAAAAGATCTTAAGTATTTCAGATACAAAAGCTAGCTGAAAATGGGGCTAACTAGCATGGCACAAAACTAACTAGAGCTAAATAGAATTAAAGACAAGAGTTATTTATGTATTTATTTATTTTTTTTGAGTTGGAGTCTCACTCTGTCGCCCAGACTGGAGTG
>NW_007248617.1:576629-582428 GCF_000164805.1 Carlito syrichta
GGGTCTCGAACCCGTGGGCTCAGGCAATCCACTCACCTCAGCCTCCCAAAGGCGCGGGATTACAGGCTGAGCCACCAAGCCTGGCTAAGAGTTATTTAAAAGACATAAAACATAGAGAAAATATTAAAAAGAATATGACACTCATCTTGAAAAGCACATAATGGTATACATAGAGAAATGGTTGGATTGTAGGTTGTTGATGTTTGTAAAGAATTCTGGAAAGCAGTCAAACTGATTTACTGTTTTTCCAGTCTGAAAATGATCCTCAAGGGTGTAGATTTGCCACATGACCTTCCAAAGCAGATTGACAGTGTATGCATCATAGGTTGTGATGTGGATAACTCTTGAGTTTCTAGACCCAGAAATTTTCCAACAAAAAGCCTACTGGAGTGGAACTCAAAGACAAAAAAATAGCAAGATTTCTCTGGAAGCATAGCCAACAACAGCAGCAACAACAAAAACAAAAAACCCAACCAACCAACAAAAACCACCTTCTAATATTCTGATTTTGAGTAGAGGATAAGACAATTGGCAGCAGTGCCCTGGAGAGGGTAAATGGACCTGTGAATGTCAGTAAATATAGGGCCCAAGAAAGAGCCTGGCTAGAGGTGACATCAAGGAAGTCACTTTTAGAGTGTGAGTCAATCATCAGTCATCGTATTGGGATCTCACTGTCTGCAAGGCTCTGCCTGGGTGCTATAGAGTTGCTGAAAAAAGGTGGCTGTTGTAGTCTGCTCTGGAGTTTAAAGTTGGCCAAACGGGTGGCAAAATCTGTAGATGAGCACGCAGCAGGAGTGAGCTGAGTCAACTTAGAAGCCAGCTGCGATTTGTCTGAGAATACCAGTAGGAAAGTTTTGATGTGCTACTGAAGTCTTAGAGAAGAGCAGACATGCAGTTCAAGGGAAGAAGGAGAGGGTGTCCCAGGTAACAGAGGTGGGTGGTAAGATGGATCATGGTTCAGGGTTCTGACTCCAAGCAGGGAGAAGTCAGTCTTTAGTGTAGAAATACAGCAGGCATACTCTGCTGGCTGAGAAATAAATAGACAGAGACTCAGGGACAGATTTTTTTTTTTTTTAAACTCAGGACAAGAAAGACAGTGAATAGGAGGCAGAATCCTTCCTAATCCAATAAAATTTTAGCTGAAGATTAAACTAAAGGCCAAACTTAAATCAAGTAAGAAATTGGGAGAGAGGACATCCCTAACTCACCCACAACATCATCCTCATAATTCTGGCCTTTGCCATCACTTTAGATCCTGGGGTGCTCAGATGAGGGTTTGGTAAATGCCATACATTTTGTGCAAATGTGCTGTATTCTGCAAAGGGGTTCTGATGGATACAGAAGAAGTCATGTTAACATTTTTGAATGATTTTTGACATCTAAATATTTGGAGAAACATATGTGATCAAGCCAGGCTTAATAATCACCTAATATTACCCAGAGCCCAGCAACTCTAATTCACCAGTCTTTGTCTAAGACAGAAAGCAAGCTGTGGGACTCTGAAATGTGGTTTCATGTATAGATTAGGGGAAGGTCTCCAGTCACTGTCAAGACTGTGACAAAGAGGATGCTTACAGCGTGAACTCATTCTTTCAGCAGACGCTTCTTGTATATCTATTATGTGTCAGGTGATATGAACATAACTGCAAGAAAATAAGACAGAGTTTAAATAGCTATAGTTTTCAAATATCTGAGGGGTTTCCAAAGGAGATACTGGCTGGCTGGTTTTCAATTTATTCTAATGACTGAACAAGAGAAAATAGAGCAATTTGTGTTGAATATCATCATAGAACAATCTATCCAACCTGTCTCCCAAGGTGTGCTCCTGCTCCACAAATCTTTTCCACCTGTTTCATTTTTGTATTTATCTTGCTCCTCCAATCTGGTTTGCTCTACTTCTTCCTTTGACCTTAAGTCTTGCCTTTCAGTCACCATTCATTCATTCACGCATACATGCATCCATCCATTAGTCACCCTCTATCTATCTATCTATCTCTCTATCATCTATCTATCTATCTTATTTATTCATTCAACAAGTAGTGCTGTACACCATGTCTCAGACATTCTGTATGATTAATATAGCGATAAACAGGAAACCAATTCTTCCCTAAAGAAGCTCAGGAACTAGCAGGGAGACAGATGTGGAAACAGACCCTTAAGCCACAGGGTACTACTTTTGGCAGAGGCGATTATTGGCTAATGACACTGGAAACTTATTCACTGAACAGTCGTATATGTAGACCGTGCTGGGCAGGAACAGAGCAAATGGTCAGCTGTGGGCAATTGTCCTTTTTATAATTTTCTTGTATCTTCCACATTGGTTGAACGTAGGATGGTAAATATTTGTTACTTAACTAAATGGAAAGAGTGGGGTTTCTGACCCAGAGGAAGAGGAGGCTTGTGTATTCTTTCTGAAAGAACAAATTCAGAGAGATAATCTCTCAAGGTTCGCTCTCCTAGTGAGATTTCCAGAGGACTATAGTTCCCCCTGGGTGAACTCAAAGTAAAACATTTTAAAAAAAGAAAAAATAGCTGGGTTTGGTGGCTCAGGCTGTCATCCCAGCACTTTGGGAGGCAGAGGCGAGAGGATTGCCTGAGCCCAGGGGTTCGAGACCAGCCTGGGCAACTTGGTGAGACCTCATCTCTACAATAAGTCAAAAAATTAGCCAGGCATGGTGACACATACCTGTGATGGTTCCAGCTACTTGGAAGGCCTGTGATGGTTCCAGTTACTTGGAAGGATTTCATGAGCCCAGCAGGTTGAGGTTGCGGTGGCTATGAGTATGCCACTGCACTCCAGCCTGGGTGACAGTGAAACTCTGACTCAAAAATAAAAATAAAAATAAAAAATAAACTACTTGTATCAAATTATATGCCCATTGTTTTACTGAATATTCTCATGTCATTTGGAGTCTGTTTCCCATAATACATTGTGGGTCAACAACTTGGCCTGATAAAAACAAGTGTGTTCCAACCCCCTACAGTGTTCAGCCAGCCTTACATAGAAATAGCAGTTTACTCAGAATTGAATGCAGTCTCTGAACACCCAACATAAAGAGCATTGGAACTTTGTGGCAGTACTATCTCTTTGTATTTCCTGATGTCATCAAGCTCCTCTTAACAGAATTGTTTTCCCCCACTTAATTTCTGGCTTCAGTTTGGATATTATATGTACAGCATGACCAAATTCATCTGGAAAACCATACTCCTCTGCTTGGCTGACCTTGAGAGAAGACTTTTAGCAAGTTCTTCTTTGTTATTTTAATCTCAGATGAGATCAGCACGAAGCTGTTCCCGATAACTGGAGTTGGCACCAATCTCCATCTCTCCCGTCTGCTCAGGATAGACATCAGAGCTCCTTCATTGTCATGTCCATGGAGCATTCTGCAAGAGGAGAGGTGCATTTTGATTTTTATGGTAGTTTGAACCTGTTCACTAAAATTTATGCAGGAGATGAGTTCTTATTCTGGGAGATGACAGAGGCCATTAGACATGAGGTGACTGGCCGGCCAGTGGGATATGATGAGGATGATAACAGCCCACCTCTGTGGTGGGTTTCCCATGTGCCTGCCCATACATGGACTTCACATTTATGAATTCATTGTATCCTCATAACAAACCAAGCATGTAAAAATGATGATCATTTTCCATTTTACAGATAAAGAAAGGAAAGATGAGTGAGATTAAGTGGCTCATGCAGTAAGTAGCAGAGCTGAGATGTGAACCCAGACCATGACTTTCCAGAGCCCTGGCTCTGACTATCACACGTTCAGATCTCCCCATGGTGCATTCTGAGTCTAACTCCAGTGCCTGGTGCAGAGCCTTGGACATAGCAGACATGTGGCACACTTTTCAAATTTTTAAAATTTTTTTAGAAATAGGTTGTCATTATTTTGCTCAGGCTGCCTTTGAACTCCTGGGTTCAAACGATCCTCTCACCTCAACACCCCAAGTTGCTGACAACATCCCAAGTTGCCACTGTGCCTGGCTAATATTTTTGAGATTATGAACACAGAGCTTCCCCTTGTATGCCTTTCATCCTAGTTTTTAAGAGCTGTGGAAATCCTGCAAGACAGAGTAGTATTTTAGAACTTGGAGAAAAACTAACACCATTGCTTATAAGACAAACTATATCATTTTCAGGCAGTGTTGTTTTTACTGAGGTTTAGCCAGAGATGTGACATGGTGGAGGACAGAAAAAAGGGTCCCCATGAACATCCTCAAAACTAGCGCGTAACCAAGGAGTGAGTTTTACTGAGTGGTTGCAGAGTTCCCAAGGCTGTGAGTGGGTGGAGCTAGAGGCTTCCTTTTCTTCTTCTTTTTTTTTGAATTGGAGTCTCACTCTGTCACCCAGACTGTAGCGCAGTGGCACACTACTGGCCACCACAACCTCGACCTGCTGGGCTCCGGCAATCCTTCCGCCTGAGCCTTCCAAGTAGCTGAAACTACAGGAGCATGCTACCACGCCCGGCAATTTTTTTTTTTGATTTATTGTGGAGATGAGGTCTCACCAAGTTGCCCAGGCGGGTCTCGAACTCGCGGGCTCAGGTAATTCACTCACCTCAGCCTCCCAAAGTGCGGGATTACAGGCTGAGCCACCGAGCCCGGCTTTCCTCTGTTGACTTTTTTTTTTTGAGAGAGAGTCTCACTGTTGCCCAGGCTGGAGTGCAGTGGCACACTCACAACCACCACAGCTTCAACCTGCTGGGCTCAGGTGATCCTTCCACTTCAGCCTTCCAAGTAGCTAGAACTACAAGCACACGCCACCACGCCTGACTAATTTTTAAATTAATTGTAAAGACGAGGTCTTGCCAAGTTGCCCAGGCTGGTCTCAAATCCTGGGCTCAGGCAATCCTCTTGCCTCTGCCTCTCAAAGTGCTGTGATTACAGGCTTGAGTCACCACACCCAGAAATTCTGTTGACTCTCAACAAATCCATCACTGAGTTTAAAGGCAGATTATGATCTGCAAAGACCCTGCCAGTGCTTATCTTGGACAAACTTTGAAATAAGAGCAACGAATTGATCCAGGAGGGAAACTTGGTCCATTTCCCATCTCTATGGACTCCCTGTGATCTGTCAGCCCTCTGTGGGCAGAGGTTAACCGAGGCTGATGAAATTTTAAAGAACTATCTGTCCATGTCAAGCACATCTTCTTCCCAGGATGCTGAAGTCATCCGCGTACAATCAATATAGTCATCTCAGACAGCGTCCTGGATCCCCGGGTAAGGCATCCGGCACATTCCTCCTGGTCTCTCTTCTGCTATGGGGAAGGACAGGCTGAAAGGCGGGATGGTAAACAGTCCCCTTGGCCTCATGTGTGGATGGCCTGCCCGGAACCCCTATGTGCCCACCTCCTTGCCTAGTCCTTGCTTTCCTGACAGTCTTCTGCCCATCATTCAGCCATACAACACTCCTTCCTTCTTTTTTTTGAGTCAGGGGGTCTCACTCTAATGGCTAGGCTGGAATGCAGAGGCCGGCTCACGGCTCACTGCAGCCTCAGTCTCTTGGGCTCAGGCAATCCTTCTGCCTCAGCCTCTCGAGTAGCTGGGATTATAGGGCTATGCCACCATGCCTGGCTAATTTTTTTTTTTAATAGAGATGAGGTCTTGCTATGTTGCCCAGGCTGGTCTTGAACTCCTAGGCTCAAGCAGTCCTCCCGCCTCGGCCTTCCAAAGTGCTGAGATTACAGACCTGAGTCGTCATGGCCAGCCCATACAAACTCTTTCGAGATGCATAATTACATCACATGACAATTATCTTTACAGTTCTGTCTTTTTTTTTTTTTTTTTTTTGAGTTG
>NW_007248617.1:582628-583580 GCF_000164805.1 Carlito syrichta
ACTCACCTCAGCCTCCCAAAGGCGCGGGATTACAGGCTGAGCCACCAAGCCCAGCTTCCAGTTCTGTCTTAATAACTACTCTGGGTGCTCGCTGATGGCATGGGGTTTTAGTTGCACCATTCATAGCACAGAGCAGAGCACCTGGCACCAAATGGATGTCGTGGCCTAGAGAAAAATGGAGACAGGAAGGCAGCCACCAGGTTTGCCTAATCTGCTGGCGCTTGGCCAGGTTTTCCCAGTCTCATCACTGTTGATATTTCGGGCCAAATAACTCACTGTTGTGGAAGGGCTGCTCTGGGCAGTGTAGGGTGTTCAGTGGCATTCCTGGCCCCTACCCATGACAAACACAGTGGTAGGCCCCCTAGCCTTCATTGTGACAGCCAAGCACATTCCAGACATTGCCAAATGTCCCCCAGAGGGACAGAATTGCCCACATTGAGAACTGATGCTTGGGGGACCCACATCTAAGTCTGCACTCAGGATCTCGGCTGCTCCCTGATGCAAGGCAAACCTGCATATACTAAACTTACAAAGACTGAGGTCCCCACTCAAGAGGCATTTCATTAATTTAAATTAATAAATAGATCAGGCATGATGACTCAGGCCTGTAATCTCAGCACTTTGGGAGGCTGAGGCGGAAGGATTGCTTGAGCCCATGAGTTCGAGATCAGCCTGGGTAACATAGCAAGACTTTGTCTCCGCAAAAAATAAAAAAATTAGTCAGGCACGGTGACATTTCCCTGTAGTCCCAACTGATCGAGAGATTGAGGCAGGAGGATTGCTTGAGTCTGGGAGTTTGAGGCTGTGGTGAGCCCTGATTGTGCCACTGCACTCCAACCTGAGTGACAAGAGTGAGACTCTGACTCAAAAATAAATGAATTAATAAATACTTTAAGCCAGGCTCAGTGGCTCAGTCTGTAATCCTGCGCTTTGGGAGGCTGAGGTGAGTGGA
>NW_007248617.1:583780-598319 GCF_000164805.1 Carlito syrichta
AGTGAGACTCCAACTCAAAAAAAAAAAAAAAAAGAAAACTTTAATAAGAATGAAAAGATAATAATCAACAAGTTAAAAGTAGATATGGACCATAAGATGTTCAAACATCTAGCACCTTCATTTTGGGTAAACCGGCATGGGAATCAGGCTGTGGCTGAGGGACCTGGTGGGAGCTGTTCTGGTGAGACTGACAGCCTATTTGGGCTCCTCCCACACCCAGCCCTGTTTGGAGGGGCCCTGCCCTGCTGAGCCACCTCCTTGGATAAAATATATTAACATATGTAACGAAAGAATCCAGAGTCCCTCAGCATAACTGACTTTACAAACCTGTGCTCGGCCTGCTGGTTCAGTTCCCTTGACCTTCACAGTGGGTGTCCTTGACCTTCCCTAGAGCAAAAGCATCCAGCGCTCCATCTAATCAACTAGTAATCTGCCTTCCAGCACCCACCCTGACAGTTGCTGGTATTTCAAGTCTTCCCATCTCCAGTTGCTCACGAGAGAGGCCACCTTTACCACCTTCCCAGGACCAGCTCCCTGCCCCTCTCTGTTTCCTTAGGTAAGTCCTGGGGGACCCTAACTCATAACTGGTCCTGGAAGATCCTCAGGGCCTTGTGCCTGGCCCTGTGGCGTCCTAGGAGTTCCATATCTGCTGTGTCCTTTCCTTTTATCTTCACATCTCCCTTCTCCCTTTCAGGACCCCAAAGATTGACATGAGTGGGGCCAGTCAATTATTACAACTCCCCACACAGATCCAGAATCCTCTGACAGAGTTTCTTACTGAATCCTCATATTCAGCCTCCCATTGGCAGGTTTGTCTGGTGCTGGGGGTGCAAAAATGAACTGGATCTCAGTGCCTTTGCGGAGCCTGTGGCCAGGAGGGCAAGCTAGGAGCCTCAATTGATCATTCCAACATGATACAAGGAGCAGAGTGCTCTGGGGGCTCAGAGAGGGGAAACAATGCACCGTCCCTGCCCAATCTGGGGTTTCTGAAACGTTTCCTAGGGAATAACAACCCATCAGTCAGGTCGAGGAAGCTGGGAGTCAGAGAGGAGGAAGGGACTCAACTCTACAGTGCTCGCTTTGCTTTTACTGGAGGCTGGAATGTGAATTGGGGAGTGACCAGAGAACCCAGGAATGGGTGAGAGGGGCTGGGACCACAGGTGACGTCAGAGCATTCCTGGGACCCCCAGAAGGCCAGGCGGACTGGCACAGCAAGAGACAGAGAGATTCAGTGAGGCTGGTGTGTCATCCTGGAGGTGGAGGCCTGGAGACTGAAGCCTAGGGTCCTGTTGGGTCCAAGGTGAGGATGCAGCAGAGAGGACCGCTTTGACACTCTGTGGTAGTAAAGCAGAAGAAACAAAACGGAACGGAATGTGTTTCTATGCTCTTCTTCCCAAGTGGTCACCAACCCTGTTAGGATTTGTGATGTGGTCACTTATGTACTGGAATGCTCACCAGCCTTACTCCGCACTTCCCAGAAGGTATCTGCTTTGCCTAGTGTACCTCATTTCTGTCTGACTCCTGCCCTGTGGTCATGAATTCTTTTCTGAAATCTGATCTGAAACTGAGGCATTGTGAGGTTAACTGTCCCAAAGCCCCAGTGCTGGGAACACCTGAGCACACCGTGACCTGCTCTGTGATGGACTATAAAAATGGTTGCTTCTACTTGTATTGCACATTCTCGCCTGTCCCCAAACCTCCCTGAATTTTCTTTTAGGGTGGAAAGACTTCCCATTGTTTCAAAATGTGCAGGAATTTCCCACCTCGACCCCCCAAATCATATGGGAATTTAGGAAATGACTTAAGACCAGATGACACAATGAAAGTTTTGTGGATTCGCTGAAATACTAATTTGGTCTCCATCTCTAGGTTTGAGAGGTGGTGGGGAGAGAGAACCATAGAGACTTTTAAAAAAAATTTTGGTCGGAGTCTGACTCTGTTGCCCAGTCTGGATTGCAGTGGCACAATCATGGCCACCATAGCCTCAACCTGCTAGGCTCAGGCAATCCTTCCATCTCAGCCTTCCAAATAGCTGAGACTACATACAGGCATGTGCCACCACACCTGGCTTTTTTTTTTTTTTCTGGTAAAGATGAGGACTCACCATGTTGCCCAGGTTGGTTTCAAACTCCCGGTCTCAGGTAGTACTCTCACCTCCGCCTCCCAAAGTGCTGGGATTGCAGACATGAACCACTGTGCCTGGCCATAGAGATTTTTTTAAAATGTGCCAGACACTTTTAATGAGTTCTTTTTATTCTGGTTTTGCTACATCAGGCCTTGCCTGCCCCGTCTGCATCCTTCTGCCTTCTCAAACGGCTGAATCACTGTTTGTCTTGAAGACAGTTTGGTTTCCAGCAGCTTCTGTCCCTCTGGCTTTACTGCCCAGAGATAATGTACCTTCCTCAAACACATACTTTGTGAGGTCAGGGTCTGGCTGTGTCCTGTGGCTGCCATTTCCTAGTAAGTCCACCTCAAGACCCCGCCTCCATGTCTTCAAGCAAGGTGAGCACTCAACAGCCCTCCACATGGGGGACATTCCATTCCTTGAAAACCTGAGGACGTGGCACTGCTTGTGAGGAACAGGGACTGGGGGCCTTTTTGGGACTGTAAGTAGTAGCATGACATAGATGGGGGAGGAGGACTGGGACACTACCTGGGCTTGGCCCCCAACACGGCCACCTCCTTACTCTCTGTGGGACCTTGAACTTGCAGAGACTCAGGGCTGCCTCTTGCTTGTGTGCTGACCTGGCACATCCTGTGTCTCTGTGAGTATGACCCTTGTTTCCTGACCTGGTCATCGAGGCGCCCAGGGTCAATGCCAACATCTTAGCTGAGGCACCGCATGCTGGGGCCTTTTGGTGGCATGCTGGGGGGTATTGAGAGAGAAGAACGAATGCCACCATCTATTCCACCTCAGCCTTCCAAGTAGCTGGGACTACATACAGGCGCATGCCACCACACTTGGCTAATTTTTTAGCCAGGTCAGTATTACTAAAGAGATCAAGGGAAAGTAATTTTTAAAAAAATGAAAACAAGCATGGGTATGCCATGACATAACACATAAAAGTGATGTGAGCTTTTAAGACTCAACAGAAGACTTTCACCTCCAGGGTGTTTTCATACCCTTATATTACAGTTCCAGGCTAGGCATGGTGGCTCAAGCCTGTCATCCCAGCACTTTGGGAGGCAGAGGAAGAGAGGATTGCCTGAGCCCAGGGGTTCAAGACCAGCCTGAGAAACTTGGTGAGACCTCGTCTCTACAATAAATATTAGCTGGGCATAGTGGTGCGCATCTGTAGTTCCAGCTACTTGGAAGGGTGAGGCTGGAGGATCACCTGAACCCAGCAGGTCAAGGCTGCAGTGGCCATGAGCTGTGCCACTGCACTCCAGCCTGGGTGACAGAGTGAGACTCCAACTTTGAAAAAATAAAAGATTATAGCTCCAGATTCTTGGCAGTGACAGCTCCTCCCACTGAAGGGAATATTTCTGTGGAAATTTCTGAGAAGGAAACAAGGTTTTTTTCTTTCCTTTTCTTTCTTTTTTTTAAATTAGAGGCATGGTCTCGCTATGTTGCTCAAGCTAGTCTCCAATTAATGAACTCAATCGATTCTTCTGCCTCGGCCTCCCAAGGTGCTGGGATTATAGGCGTGAGCCACCACGCCCAGCCAGAAAACAGAGTTGAGTGATCTCAGAGTAACTCTTTTTTTGTGGGGAGGAAGTATAGTTTTATGGTCCTACCCTGTCCCTTGTCTTCCTCTTTCCCACCATCCATCCATAGACAGTGGTGGGTAGGATGGGGTGGTCCAAGTGTGAGTCGTCATGAGGCTGTGCCTGCCTTTGCCCTTGTCCCTTCTCCAGCTCTCTTTTCCTGATGGTACAGGAGTTGGGGGGGTCTCTCTTTGACTCTTGTTACCCACCTTTTGGGGTTTCCCTCACTGGACCCCTCCTTTGGACCCACCTAGGGTCTGCTCCGCTTCTGATCTCTCCTCCTCTGCCATTGCCTTGAGGGTCTCAGGACAAGGGGTGGCCACCTCAGCTCTCACCGCTCATGTTTTGCCTTTGGGAATCTGAACAAGAGTCGCCCCGTGAAGATTGCCCATTCAGATCCTAACAAGCAGCCCCAAAGGTATTCATCACTAAGAGGGTTCCTCACTCCCCAGTGAAACCGAAGGGTAACTGGGCCCAAGTCTCCTGAGTGAAGCGAGGAGCTTGTGGCGATGGATGAGAAGGGGAGACCCCAACACCTCACTGCCCAGTAACTTTTTTTTTCTTTTTTTCTTAGCTGGGGGCTTTGCCCAGGGACAAGCAAATCAAGTTTTATTGGAGAATAATACAAAAGGATTTGGACCTCTTTCATGTGTCTGCGCACGCGTGTCTGTGATCTTTTAAAATCCTGATACTAAGTGCCACTTGGCCAAACATTTCATGGTGATCATCTGAGAATGGAAATAATGCCAGCAGGTGGAGGCTATGATGGCCATGAGCATGCCACTGCACTCCAGCCTGGGCAACAAAGTGAGATTCTGACTCAAAAAAAAAAAGATAGTGGAGAAAAGTGTCCGTGAAGTTTCTTGTCCAATCCAAGCTACCAACAAATTTGCTAAAATATTTCACCCACTTCGATGGTATCACCCATATCTAGGCGGGACAGACTGAACCATGTGGAACACTGCCCCAAATCCAAAGCATGAAGTGAGGAAAATCATTGTTAAATGTCTGTGTGCTATCTGATTTGACCCTGAAACTGCTTACACAGCGTGTATAATGCTAAGATTACTGGCTTAACAAGTGTGGCTGTCTAGTGTCCCAGGTAGACTGTGGAAAAGTAGTGATTGATAGCAAGGTAGGAACAGAAAGAACAGTCAACTAAAAATTTTTTTTTTTTTGAGTTGGAGTCTCAGTCGGTTGCCCAGACTGGAGTGCAGTGGCTGCTCCTGGCCACCGCAGCCTCGACCTGCTGGGCTCCGGCGATCCTTCCGCCTCAGCCTTCCGAGTAGCCGGAATTACAGGTATGCGCTACCACGCACGGCTGATTTTTTGATTTATTGTAGAGATGAGGTCTCGCCAAGTTGCCCAGGCGGGTCTCAAACCCGCGGGCTCAGGCAGTCTACTCATCTCCGCCTCCCAAGGCGTGGAATTACAGGCTGAGCCATCGAGCCGGGCTCAACTAAAAATATTAACAGTCATCGAGACACTCACTGATAATAGCAGGACAGCCCTGAGCTGTCCCCATGGTGGTAGACATGTGAGTATCCCTGGCACTTGGAATGACTGCCATCCAGAGCAAACACAAATTTTGTCTACTTTATCATTTGGCAATTTAAGTTACACATTTTAACTTTGCAGAAAATTCCTTCAGTCAGAACACCTTGTTCCCCAACTCATATGGTGAGGAAGGAGGTTGTTGTGGGTGGGAGTCTGGTGGGTTAGAGGCCAGCAGTGGCCTTCCTTCCCAGGAGGATGAGCTCTGGGCTGGGCTTTGAGGCATGGAGATGGAGTCTCTCCAGGCCATGATTGAAACAAAAGGAATGGGAACTTAACCAAGGGGAGTGAGAGAGCTTGGCACAGGGCCGATTTTGGAAGGGCTTGGGAGCCTCGTACGTGGAGCGGGGAAACAAACCCAAGGTGTGCAAAGGACAGTCCCAGCTACCGGTCATCACAGACTGCAGCTCTAATACCATTCATGTCCCAGTGGCTGAGTCTAACTCATGTTCTCAGCCTCGTCTGCACATGAGAAGCACCTGAGGAGCGTTTTCAAAAGAATTGCCTGGGTCCCAGTTTGGATCAGCTGACTCAGGTCTTTTTTTTTTTAAGTTTTATAAATGATTCTGCTGCGCTGAGAGAACTGCAGTCACAGGGTTGAAAGAGGGTGGTTAGCAAGAAGAGGGTGACTTTGACAAAAAAGCCAACCAGAACCAGGTCAAAGCCGTGGTGACAGCCATGATGATGATGATGATGATAACAACTATGTTTAAGGTTATGTACCAGGCAAGTGTCTAAGAATAATCCTCCCAGCAGCCCCTGAAGTAGGAACTGTTATTTCCAGTTTACAGATGAGGAAACTGAGGTTAAGCATTTTCCCAGGGTTGCATAGCCCATAAAGGCACACCAGGTCTTGGCCTCTGGAGTCCCTGCTCAAGTGTAAACGTAGATGCTTTCACAACTTCCTTAGACACTCAACATTCGTGGTGCCACGTTGGAAGTGTGCAGCCAGAAGCCAACAGTCTAATTAAAGAGAAAGGAATGGAGAGGAGAGAAGCAGGTGCAGGAGCCTCCTTAGCCCTGGTTAGGCCTGTTTGTTTTCTAACATCTCCTGGATTTTTTTTTTAAATGATGTGGTGGAAAGTTCTGGTAGAAAGAGTCTGAAAGGCTCTATCTGCTGTGGTGAGTTGTGTATTCCTAGAAAATAGGCAGAGTTAAATGACTTGAGGTTGGTCGCTGTGGCTCATGCCAGTAATCCCAGCACTTTGGGAGGCTGAGGTGGGAGAATCATTTAAGGCCAAGAGTTTGAGACCAGCCTGGGCCACAAAATGAGAACTTGTCTCTACAAAAAATAAAAAAAATTAGCCAGATGTGGTGGCGCCTGTAGTCCCGGCTACTCGGGAGGCTGAGGTGGAAGGATCACCTGAGCCCAGGAGGCCGAGGCTGTGATGAGCTGTGATCGCGCCCCTGCAATTCAATCTGGGCAACAGAGTGAGACCACAACAAAACATAAAAAAAGATTTGAATTGTCCTACATCTAATATAGCTTAGTCACATTACATCCTAGATTTATGGACAGTAAAGCATCCTACTTTCCTGAACTCTGCTTTGATAATGATAGTGACTTGTCTGGGTCCAGTGAAGCAGTTACATCCTGCTGACAGGTGGTCACATTACTTACATGATATAAGCTGGGCGTTTCTCTGAACCATGTGGTGGATGTGACTGACCATTTTACGACTGACCGTATTCATTTTATGAATATTTATTAACCACTTGCCATGGGCAGGTCCATGCTGGGCACTGTGGATACAAAGATGAAAAATACTTAATCCCGCCTCATGGGAAGGCAGACACACACACACACACACACACACACACACACACACGGATGGAGGGAAGGGACATTTGTCGATGTTCTGTGCTGAGTCTTTTTGAGTTGGGTTCAGGCAATCCTTCCACCTCAGCCCCACTGTAGGTGTACTGTAGGCGTGAGCCACCACACCCAGCTAATTTTTTGACTTTTTTTGTAGAGACGAGTTCTCACTATGTTGCCCAGGCTGCTCTCAAACTCCTGGGTTCAAGCAGTCTTCTTGCCTTGGCCTCCCAAAGTGCTGGTATTATAGGTGTGAGCCACCGTCCTCTGGTGAGTATCAAATGTCTTCCTGAATTGATGAGGAATTGCCTTATTCATAAGATCAGGGCACCACTGAGTCAGGATGGCTTCATGGGTGTGGGAACTGTACCTGGGACCCCTTACTTGAGTAAGGTTCTACTCTCATCTTGAGATTCTTAATAGTTTTTGAAAAAGGAACCTTATGTTCTCATTTTGACCAGGCCCATCCTGCAGTGAGTCTACAGTTTGTTGAGTTTTCTTGCTGGTTAGTATGGTGTAACTGCAGTCTTCCTCCAACTTGGGACAGCTTTGCAAAAGTAGAACTGTGTGAGACAGGGTGGCTGTGGAAATGTAAGTCCATGGTCACCAACAACTCAGAGCATATACATCACTTACAGCCAGGATCCTACTAGTGCCATCTCAGTCTAGAAAGCAGGATCCGTTACTGTTAAGGCTTAAAGGTCCGGTATCTGTTGTACAGCAGTATGACCACAGCTAATAAGAATACGTTGCATACTTGAATATTGCTAAACAAGTAGATTTTTAAACTTTCTTATTATAAAAAAATAAGTAGCCCAGTGCAGTGGTTCATATTCATGCCTGTAATCCTTGCACTTTGGAAGGCAGAGGCGAGAGGATTGCCTGAACCCAGGAGTTAGAGACCAGCCTTGGCAACTTGGTGAGAGCTAGTCGCTACAATAAACCAAAAAATTAGCCAGGTATGGTGGTGTGCATCTGTAGTTCCAGCTACTTGGAAAACTGAGGTGGAAGGATCACCTGAGCCTAGCAGCAAGTTGAGGCTGCGGTGACTGTGAGCATGCCACTGCCCTCCAGCCTGAGTGACAGAGTGAGACTCCAACTCAAAAAAAAAAAAAAAAAATAGAGAGAGATAACTCTTCTTGTCTTTGAGGAGTGAGAGATTATTACTCTCTGGGGTCAATTAATTGTTTTTTTTCTTCCTGTATTTTGGTTGTCTCTGATTCAAGACAGGAATAAAACTACAATTCAAAATGTCTACCCAAGAGTATCAATTATGTAATCAGAGAAGATAACTTTTTTAGAAACAAAATTCTAAAGATGATTCTGAGGAACTTTCAGATATTTGGAGAATCTGCCAACCTCGTTTGCAGGAAGTTTGTTTTCCAGCAGGAGAGCTTCGGGCAGTGTGGAGATGACACTGCCACCTTCTTGAGCTGTTTCAGTCATGGCTGCCAAGGGAAGTCCTTATTGAAAGAGCAGAAGGAGTTTACAGTTTTCTTTTCTTTTCTTTTTTTTTTTTTTGAGTTGGAGTCTCACTTTGTCGCCCAGACTAGAGTGCAGTGGCTGCTCCCGGCCACCGCAGCCTCGACCTGCTGGGCTCTGGCAATCCTTCTGCCTCAGCCGTCCAAGTAGCTGGAACTACAGGTGTGCACTACCACGCCCGGCTAATTTTTGATTTATTATAGAGATGAGCTCTCGCCAAGTTGCCCTGGCGGGTCTCGAACCCACGGGCTCAGGCAATCCACTCACCTCAGTCTCCCAAAGCGCGGGATTACAGGTAGAGCCACCAAGCCCGGCTGAGTTTACAGTTTTCATCTCTGCACCTCCATTCTCAGCCTGTGAGGTCTCATGGGGGAAAGGAGTATCACGAGACCAGGGACAAGTAAAGTCTTCTGTTTTCAAAAGTTGGGCAGTATAAATGCTAGGACCCTTTGTCTGGCATGCAGGAGTCTGTTCCTCCCAAGTCATAAACTGTCCCATAGAGCCAGCGTGCACACACCAAAACGAAATCATCTGAGATAATGTAACTTATCTCATGGCACCATTACGGGATGAGTTAGTTGAAAAGATACCAGAGCAAGGGTGCCATCATTAAGTCAACATTGCACAGTTTGCACTCTCACATCATTGTGTATATGCTGGTGACCCTGGAATGGGTAACCAGGGTGTTTGTAGCTTATGGAACAACAGAATAGACTTGTATTTACTACCATATGGAACAGAAGAGGGGACCAGTGCTGTCTTTTTCCCTTTCCTCCCCCCACATCTTTCCCATTCTCTCTCACTCACATTTCCTTTTTAATTTCCATGAAAAAAAAGACACTTTAAATTGACTTCTCATATTCAAAAATCCCTCCTCTTATTATTCTTTTCTAAGGTTTGAGTTTCAACAGCTTTAAAAAACTTCTCTCTTCCATTCATTCATTCATTTTTGATGACTTTATTGAGGTATAATTTGCATACTATAAAATTCACCCATTTAAAGTGTACAGTTCAATGAATCTTGGAAAATTGATATCAACTTGGTATATTTGGTGCTGTGTAACAGTCTTCCAAATCCAGTTTAGAGTCCTCTATCATTCTACACAGTCCCTTCATGCCCATGGGTCTATACTCATGTGCATCTCTAGCACAGACGATCAGTGATCCACTTACTGTTTCTATAATTTGGCCTTTTGGAGGCATTGCCTCGCAGTGGGATCGTTCAATATGCATAGTCTTGTGATCAGCTTCATCTACCGAGCATAAAATTTTTTTTTTTTTGGCGTCGGAGTCTCACTCTGTTGCCTAAGCTGGAGTGCAGTGGCATGCTCACAGCCACTGCAGCCTCAACCTGCTGGGTTCAGACGATCCTTCCACCTCAGCCTACCAAGTAGAGATGAGGTCTTGCCAAGTTGCCCAGACTGGTCTCCAATCCCTGAGCTCAGGCAATCCTCTCACCTTGGCCTCCCAGAGTGCTGTGATTACAGGTTTGAGCCACCACGCCCGGCTGAGCATAAAATTTCTAAGATCCACCTATCGTTTGCATGAATTGGTAGTTTCTTCTTTCATACCACGTCTTGTTCATTCATTCATTCACCAGGTGATGATAGTTGGAATTTCTCAGCACTCATCTAATTTTAGGTTTACTACTTTTATTCCTGATCCAAAGTACATGTTAGAAACAAGTCCCAAGCCAGGCATGGTGGCTCACACCTGTAATCTCAGCACTTTGGGAGGCGGAGTCAAGAGGATTACCTGAGCTCAGGGGTTCGAGACCAGACCGGGTAACTTGACAAGATCTCATATCTACAATAAACCAAAAAATTAGGCGGGCATGGTGGTACATGCCTGTAGTTCCAGCTACTTGGAAGGCTGAGGTGGAAGGATCGCCGGAGCCCAGCAGGTAGAAGCTTTGGTGGCCGTGAGCATATCACTGTACTCCAGCTTGGGCGACAGAGTGAGAATCCTACTCAAAAAGAGAAAAAAAGAAAGAAATCCCATTTTCTTTGCCACTGTACCCCCATCCCTAACATCCCATTTAGGGGACAAAAACATTCTTGATGAGGGCTGAGAAGGAGAGCAGGGATCCTCACCTCCTGTCCCGCTGGCCAAGTTGGCCGCTCTGTGGACCCCCTGCCACAACGCTTTCAATGTGATACTGTAGGCTGATTTTTGGGAAAGTAGAAAGTCTCCCAGATTCAAAACTGGAGAAAAGAAACAAATTCTTGTCATCTGTCTTGCTGGCTCATGCGTCTCCCAACCAGAATGCATGAAAATTTCAGTGTTACCAAACGGATGAGCCCATTTCTTTTCTTTCAATTATTTATCTCCCCACTGATTTCATTAATTAATGAAGCATTTGGCAATCCACCAGCTTTCCTTCAGGAACTCTTTTCGTCAGTGTCTACTGTGTGCCGGCCACTGGGGACCAGCTGACACCAGCTCTGCCCCATAAGCCTGCTCCAGGGAAGATGTCAGTCCTGCTCTGTGTGGCTCTCAAGGAGGCTAATTTCATAGTGCCAGAGCCCTGAGAGTTCATCTGACATTTCATATGAGCATAGCAAATAGAGTCACCTGTGACATACATAAGATAGCGGTGCCAACTGGGTGAGCATTCGTGGAATATTTAATCTCAGGTTTTTAAGGCAGCCTCTTGCGAGGGGGAAAAAAATATCTTTCATCCGCTGAAGATTTTCCAGATTTTATGCACAAAGTTTCATTATTCTAGAAGGTGGCGATGGCTGCTGTTGGCATGCGTGCCTGTGTGGAATGCCCTTTGCTCTTTGAGACTACCTGGAAAGCATACAGGGTTAGCCAGTTTTAGGTATCCTTACAGCTTTGCCCCAGTCTGTACATACTCTGGGTCAAAGGTGGGGCCCAGGCCTAATTGATTTATGGTCTAGTCTCACAGAAATCATCATAAAAGTTTATGAGGGTTTCTTTTACTTTCCAAAAGTGCTTTGGTGGGTGCTAACATCCACCAGCAGGTCTCGTGAGGACACCTTGCTCAGTGCCTGTCTGAGGGTGGAGCGCCTTTGCCCTGCAGGCTGAATTTCCCAGGGCTCTACTTTCTGCGCTAAAGACTCATCCATACCTTTGTCTACATAGTGTGCCACCACATGTGGTTATATTACTATGTGGACTGAAAGCTGACTATGCTTATGTCTTGTCTTCTGTGGGACTGCTGTGTTTGTTTGTTTGCTTTTTTATTTTATTTTATTTTATTTTTTGAGTCAGAGTCACTCTGTCACCCAGGCTGGAGTGCAGTGGTATGCTCCCGGCCACCATAGCTTTGATCTGCTGGGCTCAGGCGATCCTTCCACCTCAGCCTGCCAGGTAGCTGGAACTACAGGTGCACACCCCCACGCCCAGTTAATTTTTAGATTTAATGTAGAGACAAGATCTCACCACGTTGCCCTGCTGTTCTTGAACCCAGTTAATTTTTAGATTTAATGTAGAGACAAGATCTCACCACGTTGCCCTGCTGTTCTTGAACCCATGGGGTCAGGTAGTCCTCTTACTCTGTCTCCCACTGTGCTAGGATTAAAGGCATGAGCCATTGTGCCCAGCTGTTTCCTTTTTTAAGAAGCTTTATTGAGATATAATTTTTGTACCTTAAAATTCACCCATTTAAAGTGTGCAGTTCAGTTGGGCGTGGTGGCTCACACCTGTAATCCCAGCACTTTGGGAGGTAGAGGCAAGAGGATTGTCTGAGCCCAGGGATTCAAGATCAGCCTGGGCAATTTAGTGAAACCTTGTCTCTACGATAAATCAAAAAGCAGAAACGTTCGGACTTTCAAATCCAAGTTCCCTTGCTATTCAGACCAATGTCAAGTTGATATTATAGAATTAAATGAAGGAGAACTTGCATGAGAAATCACAGAAAAAGAATGAAGTTACTGTTGGAAGGGCTATGGGTCCAGCCTATAATCCTGTAGTGGAGATTATCTGGGAATTTATCACAAGGACGGGACCTGTCCAGACATAGTGCATCTTTGTTTTACAAGGACAGAACTGTGTAACACGGTGGGGCTGTGCTCTGCCCTCAGAACGGTCCAAGCGGTTTGCTGGGTGTGTTCTGCAATTGAGGCTTTTTTCTTACAACACCAGGGCACTTGCTTCTGTGAGCACAGGCGTTGTGTTGCCAGAGCGTTCCACTCCTGCCAGGATTTGCTTTCTCAGAAACTAGGAAGTCCTAGGAAGAGAACGCACTTGCTTTTTGTGGCGAAACCATTCAGTATTTACTCATCTTTAAGAATTAAATTACTGTTAGAGGAAAGCTTAGATCCAGGGATTAAGTCAATCTTAGGTCTCTTAAGTAAAACTGAAGATTTGCTACACTGGGCTACTTTCCACAAGAAAAACGAAATGAAATGGTACCTGGAAGTTTTGTAAGAATGTATTTTCTTTTCTGTTTCCCAGTTCTTAATTATGTCTTACTGTGAACAGAAGAAGGACAGAGGCATGAAGAACGTGACCATGAAAGAAGATGGCACACAGTTGATGTTCCATAAATATTAGTTGAATGAGTTATATATACACATTTAAAGATCATTTTAATATTTTTTAGTATTTCCAGTCAATCGTCTTATTTTATGGCCCCCAAAGATTTTGTAAGTTAGGTTGATGGAAGTGACAGAAGAGGAAACTGAAGATCAGAGAATTTAGGAACCTGGAGAGATTAGTGACCAAACAAAACAAGTCAGAGAACTTCCCTGAGCCTCCATTTTCTTAGCTGTAGAATAAGCACACTAATAAATCACAGAACTTTTTTTTTTGAGTAGGAATCTCATTCTGGAGTGTGGTGGCACGCTGCTCATGGCCACCGCAACCTCGGCCCACCGGGTTCAAGCGATCCTTCTACCTGAGCCTTCCAAGTAGCTGGAATTACAGGCATGTGCCACCATGCCTGGTTAACTTTTTAATTTATCATAGAGGTGAGGTCTCACTAAGTTGCCCAGGCTGATCTTGAACTCCTGAACTCAGCCAATCCTCTTGCCTTCATCTTCTAAAGTGCTGGGACTACAGGTGGGAACCACGATGCCCAGCTAAATCACAGAACTTTTAAAAGATCAAATGTATGTTAACATACTTATGTAATCTGGAAAAGATTCAGTATAAAAGTTTGACACTCTTGGTAGAATAATTAGAAAACACAGGCATAAAAAATAAAATGAACATTTTCCATTATCATAGTAACCCAACACATCCACTTGGTGTGTTAATTGTCCAACTGTATTGAAAAGCAAATTTATTAATATATAGTAAAATTGGAGGAATGCGTGTTAGAATGACTCAGCAATTCCAATTCCTGTATTCATTACTGCATTGTTTATAACAGTGAAAAAACTTGGAAATGAACTAAATGTCTATCAATATAGTAACAGATTCATTTTGGTGTAGTCATTCAGAAGAATACTCTTTTGCAGTTAAAACAACTAAAACTAGATGCATACAATTTCAAAAGCAGTGTTGAATGTAGAAAGAAAATCTCAGAAAGATTCAGACATTATAAATTATATGTTGTTTGTGAATACATATACATATGATAAAAGAATAAAAATATAGAAGAAAAACTAATTTCAACCTCTGATGAGGGGGTGACGTCACTATCTATAGTATTTTATTTTTTAGTGAAGAAAATATGACTTGATATCAGTGTGATAAAACACATTGTGTTTTTATCTATTTAAAATATTTCAAGCCAGGCTCGGTGGCTCAGCCTGTAATCCCGCGCATTGGGAGGCTGAGGTGAGTGGATTGCCTGAGCCCGCGTGTTCGAGACCCGCATGGGCAACTTGGTGAGACCTCATCTCTACAATAAATCAAAAAAAATAGCCGGGTGTGGTAGCGCGAGCCTGTAGTTCCAGCTACTTGGAAGGCTGAGGCAGAAGGATTGCTGGAGCCCCAGCAGGTTGAGGCTGTGGTGGCCAGGAGCGGCTATTGCACCCCAGTCTGGGCGACAGAGTGAGCCTCCAA
>NW_007248617.1:598339-652445 GCF_000164805.1 Carlito syrichta
GTGAGCCTCCAACTCAAAAAAAAAAAAAAAAAAATTTCAGACATCTAACAATAAGGAGAACGTTGGATGACTTGCTATTTAGGCTACTTTCTAAGTATAGAGATATACTATTTACTTGTTTTATATAAGTTGAATCTTACCATATATATTTGTGTTGACTCTGTATATTGTAAACATCATTTCTGTCACTAAATGCACTTAGATTGGTTCTTTTCCTCAGTTGTTCTGTTCCAACTTAATTAACTATATTCTCAGGGAAGAGTTTTTATTATTGTTATTATTATTATTTTATTATTTTATTTCTTATTTTTGAATTGGAATCTCACTCTGTCGCCCAGGCTGGAGGGCAATGACCGCTCCCGGCCACCGCAGCCTCGACTTGCTGGACTCTGGTGATCCTTCCGCCCCAGCCTTCCAAGTAGCTGGAACTACAGGCATGTACCACCATGCCCGGCTAATTTTTTTTTATTTATTGTAGAGATGAGGTCTCACTAAGTTGTCTCGAACCCGTGGGCTCAGGCAATCCACTCACCTCAGCCTCCCAAAGGCGTGGGATTACAGGCTAAGCCACTGAGCCCGGCTAGGGAAGAGTTTTTAGGAGAAGCAAAATTGCTGGGGCTTCCTTTTAAATTTTACAATTATTTTCTACTTGTTCATTTATAATTATCTCTAATTCATTTATAATATATTTGTCACTGAAGGAGCTCATAACCTAAAAGCAGAGGCTGAATTAATGCCTAGTTTAGTCAAGACACAAAGAATCCGTTTAGTTTGTTATGGAATTTCCCAAAATTTAGGAATTCCTAATGTGAAACTTTTACTTCACTTTTACCAAAAGTACCATTAATCAAATAAATGTCTGGGTTGGAAAAAGGACTTATTCCTTCTGTAAGAACCCCACCCTTGAATCTGCCCATGACTCCTTCAATTTTTCCCATGTCTTGGGCCTTTAAAGGAGAGTGGTCCAGGGGCCTCTGAGGATTTGTTGCACTGCCTACTGCTGTGTGCATTCCTGTTTGATGCTTGGGAAACACCAGTCAAGAAGATAAAACTCCATGCCATTGTAGGGCTTCTGTTCCCTAATCGCTAACAGATAACGTATCCCTTTAAAAAGTCTAAACAGCTCTCCGTCTCTGCTTATTTTCCCTCCTGCAGAAACCATCCTAGAGGTAGACTTGCAAAATATCAGAGCAGCCAGCAATGCCCTCATGAGTATCAAGAGCACTTCTGCCATTTTTGGGAAACGTAAGGCCTGGGAAGTGGCTTCAGCATCCACCTTGTTCCCTCAGTCCCACTGGGGAACATGTTGGCATGATACGCTCATGGCAGTTCTAAGGCACAGCTTTCGTACTAACTGTGGGTCTCCAACCAGTGCCTGGGAAGGCTGATCTGTGACACAGATGACATTTCACAGCCTCCCAGAGAGGGTGGAAAGGCCAAGAAAACAAGGCAAAGGAAACAAAGCGCCTTCCAACCAGGGGTGGGCAAGGTGGGGGGTGAGGGTGGCAGGGGTGGTGGCACTCAAGCTGAGAGTAGCCTCCATTGTCCCTGACCATCTGAGTGATGGTCACCTGACGCTCCCCGCCTGTCAGCCTTCTCATCTTCAAAACGAGCAGAGAACCCTCAGTCCATTTCATCTGTTGGTTAGTATTCAGTGTATGAAATTGTGTATGAATCAGTGGAATAGGAAAGGATGTTTCAATAAATGACTCCATACAACTGGTTAGCTATTTGGAAATAAATCCATTTAGATCCTTACTGAGCACTGTAACCAAAAATAAAACGTCAGGTAGATCAAATAGCTAAATTAATTACAGAAAAGCTAGATGAACATTTATCAGTCTTTTGCAGGATAAGAAGGAAGCATAAGAGGAAGACCGTTCTAAGTTTAAATATTACGTAAGAAATGACAGTTTTTACTTCATAATAATTCAGACTCCTCCAATAAGCTAAAAGTCAAAGCAAACGAACAGGAAAAAAAAGGAATAGATGAGATGTTATTCTATTTAATATATGAAGAGTTCATGCAAACCAATATGTAAGAAACAAATGAATGATTGATAAAATGGAAAAGTTATGAAGAAAAAAGTAAGAGTTTGATAAATGTTAAGAAATAGGCAGCTTCATAGCCATTCTAAAATGCAGTTTAAAATAAATGAGACACAACTTTTAAAGTATGAAGAGTTAACTTAGTTTTTTTAAATTTGTTTTTAAATGAGAATCTTATTACTGACAAACATGTTGTGAAATGGGTATTTCTGTATGTTGCTGGTAAGATTATAAGTAGCTTTGAACATTTTGGCAATATTTGTCAATACAAGTAGTTTGGGAATAGTCACCAGATACCTTAACATGTTTGTTTCCGGAATCTAGAAATTCTGTTTCTGGTAATTTATTCTAAAAAACACGAAAACAAAAACAAAAACAAAAAAGCAAACAAAAAACTTTATGCCAGAACTGCCTCACTGCATTTCTTATTCTTAAAAAACAAAAAACAAAAAATAAAGGCTGTGAATATATAATAATTAGGCACTGAGGTAATAATTATATGTCCAATGTAACTTTGAGAAGGATAGTTATATTCGAATATGAAAATTGAATATGATCTCACACTAAAGGTTAAGAAAGGGCATATAAAATTGATTTAACATGAAATCTCAACTACTGTATGTTTAAAAATAAAAAAAGCCTCTGTAGTGATTTTGTCTTGCAAAAAGAGAAAAAACTTTATGCGTTCACAAAGAATAGAAGAAAGTAAGCCATCAGTGACTGTTCTAGGTGATAAGATTTCTACATTTTAGTACGTTACACATTTTTTATAATGAATTCCTGTTGTAATGGGGAAAATTATCTTTCAAAAAGTCACTGGTTTTGAGTGACTTATAGCTCTAAGTGTAATTTGCTTTACTTTCACTGAATTTGTATTTTAATAGAAGAATCTTTGTGTTTTTTTTTTTGAAAAGTCAACTCTGTGTTCTTCAACCAACATCTGAGTTTCCCTACAGGGGTTTAGGTGGGTAATTTGCTTTTATTTTAGTTCTTTTCCTGTCAGTTTAATAGGTTTCCCCATGCAATTTCAGCACTGGTAGGCGGAGGACTCTGCTACTTACACAATATGATGGTTTAGAAAGCAGTTACATGGGTTGATGTGCTTGGATTTTGCAGGGAGAATAGATCAGCGGGTCATCTGCTCCGTATTTAATACAATGAGAAATTAACCTAAGATTTATCAGTTCATGCGATTCCTTTGCTTTGTTTTGGATGATTCAGAGTTACCAGTATGAAGGTTAATTTATATTACATCGTTTAAAGATTCAGACTGAATCAACATTTTCAAGCATCTATTTCTGTAAGAGGTGGAAGGGGTGAAAGTCATCCTGGGCCTGGATATATTACTACTCAGTAAGTGCTTTAGTTTATTGGACACAGTACTTACTACTTAAACCTAGAGAAGGGCTCTCTAAGAATCCCTTGTGTGTGTGCTCAGAAGTCTAACGTAATGCTGAATCAATGATTTTTTTGGTTTTAATTTGAGATAGGGTCTTGCTATTGCCCAGTCTGGTCTTGAACTCCAGGGCTCAAGCAATCCTCCTGCCTCAACCTCCCAAAGTGTTAGGATTATAGACCTGAGCCACTGCACTCAGCTGAATCAGTGAAATTTTAACTTAATGAATGAATGAGTAGCTCCGTGGACACAAAACCTAATGAATGAATAAACTTATCAATGGACAAATGAACGTACGTATGAATTAAACAACTCTGTCCTGGATTCTACTTAGAAGTTGGAAAGAATCTCACTGCTTCCCCGAGCAGCTTTTCTTGTGAGCTTGATGACTGGAGTAAGAAAAGAGAGAGCGAGACGTTCTCACCACATGCTTTATTGCTGCTGTTATTAATGAAACTTTTCGAGGAACAGTCAGTCCATAATGACCCGAAAGCATCCTTCAAGTCTGAGTACTTTGGTATTCCTACGGTCATATCTCAGAGCTATCTAGAAACGAGGATACTGTAAGTCAACTTATTTTGGGCACTCACAGCCTTCAAGTCTGTCTTCAATAAATGATTCATGTCAGAAATGCATTTAAAGTGCATTTGTTTTCTGATGAATCTCTCTTGGGTCCAATATGCATGAATCAAGTTGGGGAAATTGTCCGGCTTCAGTTGGCATCCTTTAGGAAATTCAAAGAAATGAGAGACTTAAAATCCAGCTGTATTGATCTCCCATTTTCCCATGTTTTTCTACCAGAAAATAGGTTTGGCAGCGACAGGATATCTAAGAACTCAAGGGTCAAGGGCACTTCTTGGATGGAGAGGGGGACAACAGGGGGAAAAAGAGTCCAGTTACTGGTGTCTGAGACAGAAGAAAAAGAACCGCCACTTGGTTATTTCTGTTTCTTTTTCCTTTTTTTTTTCTGAGTCAAGAATCTCACTCTGTTGCCCATAGTGGAGTGCAGTACCTACTAGGCTCAGATGATCCTTCCACCTCAACCTCCTGAGTAGCTGGGGCTACAGGCACACTACCATGCGTGGCTAATTTTTAGATTTTTTGAGTGCTGTGATTTGCTAGTGACCTAGGAACATGCCTGTCTACACTGGCCATTCAGCCCCAACCTCACCCTATCCAGAAGTCTTCATGCTTCTTTGTGGGAGGCGGAAACACTTTTTTTTTTAGTTGGAGTCCCATTCTATCGCCCAGGCTGGTGTGCAGTGGTATGCTCACAGCCACCGCAGCCTTGACCTGCTGGGCTCAGGAGATGCTTCTGCCTCAGCCTTCCAAGTAGTTGGAACCACAGACATGTGCCACCACACCCAGCTCATTTTTGTTTTATTGTAGAGACAAGGTCTCGTCAAGTTGTCCAGGCTGATTTCAAACCCCTGAGCTCAGGCAATTCACTCGCATAAAAGTGAGGATGGTCTTGGCCTTCTCAATACTAACTTATATATCTCTTTCACAAGGTAGAAACGAGGGCTACATCATATATGCAACTCATTTCTTCAATGAGATTTAAGTAGGGAATTCACAGTTAATATCCATTATTACGAAGACAGTCTAAAAACCAAAGGGTTTGACCTACCTTCCTTTGGGATGGGAATCAAACTTTTGAGTGGGGACCAGGTGTGGTGGCTCATGCCTGTTATCCCAGCATTTTGGGAGGCTAAGACGAGAGGATTGCTTGAGCCCAGGAGTTCAAGACCAGCTGGGCAATGTAGTGACACCTTGCCTCTATAAAAACCCCAAAATGTGTGAATGGGCTTTGAGGGTCTTTGTGCTTGACTTTTTAGGTCACTTGTACTCAGGGTCATCCTAGAGTTGTGTGGATGTTGGGGAAAAACACATCCACCCAAGAAAAATCTTTATTCAAACAAACAAATTGATCATAAGATTCACAAGTGGAGAATAGGACAAGCTGGTGGGTGTTTTGTGGGGGCCATGGACAAGCAGTTGAGGGAGGAGGAGACGGGCCCCAGACAGCCTAGGAGTGAGCAGGAGCTTGGACTGTGTGTGTGGCATGGGGTCCTTTGTGCGGCCAGTGGTGTGCTAGTTGTTTTCTGTAAATTCATGCACTTAATTGTCCCAAAACTCCTGGGAAGCAGGGATTATTACCTCATTCAACAGATGCAAAACCAAGGCTTAGAGAGAATGAGCTGCTTGCCCAAGTTTGCACAGTCGGTAAATGGGGCCTCTCCACGCTGGCTCTGGCCACGTGGTCTTGTCGTGCCAGTTCTGACCACGTTGTCGTGGTGATGGTAGGCGTAGTGGAGGTGGTTTATATGCTGAATAAGGTTCCCTCTTTTGTTTTTAGTGCCCGCTGGGGGTGCCAACCACCTCACGCTGTTTCTGCAGCCCACAATGTGAAGTGGTTGGCACCCCCCCCAAAGGAGAGCGCTGCCCCTCCATCAGCCTCAGCCCCCATGTCATTCCAGCTCTCACAGGCTCATTACTGAGCTGATGGTCACTGCCCCTTGGCAGCCATGATGCTGATGCAGACCATAACAATTTCAAGCCAACATACCTGGTCCTTTTTTTCCTTCCACGTTTGATCAATCAGAATATTATCATATGAAATTTCCTCATTAAGAAAATTAATTTTTCTGTTTTCATTTCAGTTTGGGATTTCATGATATTGAGTTTTTCATCAGGACTTGGTAAAATTTTTTGGAAATTTCCATAGAGTGGACATAATTTAAAAATATACCTTCCTTCCAGCCTAGGCAACATAGTGAGACATCCTCTTGATCAAAAAACAATTTAAAAATTGACCGGGAGTGGTGGCTCATGCCTGTAATGCTAGCACTTTGAGAGATAAAGTGAGAGAATTGCCAGAGTCCAGGGATTTGAGACCAACCTGGACAATTTTGTGAGATCTTGTTTCTACAATAAATTAAAAAATTAGCTGGGCATGGTGGCACACATCTGTGGTTCCAGCTACTTGGAAGGCTGAAGTGGAAGGATCGCCTGAGCCCAGCAGGTTGAGGCTGTGGTGGCTGTAAGCATGCCACTGCACTCCAACCTGGGCGACAGACCCTGACTCAGGAAAAAAAAGTGTTTGTGTATATATATATATATATATATATATATATATATATATATATATCTTCCACTGAGCACATTTGAAAATAACTCATGCACTCTTGGTTGGTTGTTGGGAACGCAGCTAGTCAGCTGGTGCCCTCAGACAGCATACCCACCCCAAGGTCAGTGCCCTGAAGACTCCAAGGACTGTGGGGAGAGCTGGATGCAGTTAGGAGACCATGGGCCTTTTACCTGCAAGGAGGATGTGACTGGGCTCTCCAGGGCTGGCAGAAGGCAGCAGCATAAAATCTCACAATTACCCTCAAAAGTCAGAAATGAGACCATGAGCGGAAACATGGAAGGTCCCATGAAGGGTGAAGTTTATGGTGAGGTTTAGCCATCTCGGGCTTCTCATCTCATGGGCAGTGTTGACAAAACATGAGACTGGTCCATGCCTAGCCCCCACATCAACTCACTCTTTACTAGCTGCATGTTACCTAGTCTAATTAAGCCTCAGTTTCCTCATCTATGACATCAGAATGATAATACCTTCCATGGTGGGTTTTTGTGACAATGAGATGATGTATGCTAAATATTTATTAAACTATCTCGCTGCACTGTTTACAATTCAGAAACCTTGTGATGTTGAGTGGCAAATAATTTCATCTCGTAGAAGTTAAAAGTACAAAAGTCCTTAGTGAATACCTTATTTGATTTCTTTCCATCTTCTCATGACAGAAAAAGTTACCTAGGTTATCCATCTGTGTTTGCCTCTGAGTCTAGGTTTCCTTGGGTTAAACATAAAAGCTGTTCAGAATTTGTTTTCCTCTCACAAGCTACTCAGAACAAACTATTAAATATAAACTTAGATGCATCAGTTTCCTGTACACCTAGGTTCTCAGCATTCTGCAACTGGACTTTGGAGAGAGACTAATGGTTATTTATTAGAGGACGTGATGGAAAAGTTGCGCATGATTTATGGCTTCTTCAGAGTTTGGTTTGTTTTAATGGACATCATGTACCGTCCAGGGATCTTGGACAGAGAACTGTTCTATGAAATTCTAAAATAAGCTGATTTTATATAGGCTTCTGCCATACCATTCGATGACGGTGATGATTTTTTAATTGAGGAATATTTTGGTTAGACATGGTCCCAAAGGCAGTTAAATTCAACCATAAATACTTTCTCTCTTGTTGTGTTTCGGGCCATTGGTAAACCTAACTCCAAAAAATCCAGAAACTAAACTTGACCTCGTTTGTCAAAACTAGGTGCTAGGTGATCTCCCCAAGGCTGCAGAAGTGATTGCTGTCCTTGTGAAGACTTTGGCTAAATTCATCCAATCTATAGTAGAGGCTGCAACCTGAATATTCTACCTCCCTCACCTCTCCTGGGATGGTACACACTCCTCTTTCCTTGGGGGCACCATGGCTTTCTCTGTCCTACAGATCAAAAATATTGGTCCAAGAAACAGGATTCTTCAACAATCCTCACTTTAGCTCTGCTGCTCTCTGGGCAAAGGCCTTAAGTTTTTCTGTTCTCTTCTCTATCTGGTCAACCTGGCCCACAGGGGAACTTCTCTGCAGATGAGAGTTGGGGAAGAGAAGTGGGGTTGGGTCCTTCCATCACTATTGAGGAAGAATGCACTGAAATAAAAGAAAAAGCCTTCATGGGGAGGGCATCCCTTTGTGGGATGTGGTGGGCTCTTGGAGCTCACCTTGTCAATGTCTTCCTATAGACGAAGATGCAGAAGCTAGAGTCTTGGGCCTGGCCCAGGTCCCAGGTGGACTGACCTACATAAGTGTACATGTGTGGGCTGTGTGTGTGTGGGGGGGGTACATGTATGTGCATGTGTGTATGTGTGTGCATGTATACACAAAGATAGGCGCTGTTAATGTTTGGGAAAGTGTTCTCCCAATTTCCCCCCTCAAACTTGATTTTAGAGTGGAGATTATTCTATATGTATATAATTGTGTACCCTTTGTCACTTAATATCATACTGAAATTTTGTGCATTTTACTGCAAACGTATTCATAGTGACACTTCATTACTCCATTCAGTGGGTATCCCATAATTAATTTTTTTTGTTTCTCCATATCAAAAATATGAGTTGTTTCTAATTTTTGGTGCTTGTTAACAGTAGTTGTATATATATATATCTTTATACATAGAGAATTCTCTAAAAGTTAATTTTGTGCTTAGGATAAATTGTCAGAAGTTGGTTTACTAGATCAAGTGGTTTGAAGACATTTAAAGCACTGGTCATGTGTATCCAATAGCTTACGAGAAAGGTGTAGAGGATTTGTACTCAGACTGAGGCAAGGAGGTCCATTTGGCCTCATCTCTGTAGAATGGAGTATGACCTTTTTTTAAAAAAAAAAAACAACAACCTAGTTTGGAATGCTAAAAAATAGTATAAAGGAATTTGCATTTCTTTTATCTCTTTCTGTATGTTTTGTGAGCTGTTCTGGATTTTGAAGTCAAAAGAGCTTCCAAATGAAATGGTATTTAGATTTTAATGATCATGTTAAACTGGGCATGAGCATGATTTCAGCAGTTTTTCTTGGATTGATTTCTTTGGAAGGAAGACAATTTTGCCTGTTCTCTAAATTTGACCTGGCTGAGTGCTGTAATGTGAATATACGGGGGTGCCAAACAAAGTATACACATTTTAAGAACTGTTATCTATGTATTACTTTTCAAAGTTGAATTGAATTACAATAGCAATGTGTAATATGACATTCGCTTAATTGTGCTTCGCCATTTTCTTTGACTATCTTACCTGTTGCAGGTGACATTAGCATTCATTTGATGAACACCATCTTTTGAGCGAACATCATATTGAAAATGTGTATGCATTTTTTGGGCGCCCCTGCATGTTAATACAGCTAATGACAGTTGACACCATTTCAGTTTTAGCTTCTTTTTGAGTGTGACTGAAGTTCATGCTTGTGTGACTGAGTTCATGTTTATTTAATAGTTTCACAAATTGAATAAGGCAGTGTATGTCTTAACTAAGTTTCAGATGTTTGTTGCCTGACCTAACAATTTAAGGGACTGCTCTATGTGTGTGTGAGGGGATGTGGTTAGAATTCTCTCATGGGTAGACCCTGGGTTTTATCTTATTTGTTTATGTTTCCACTATCATAGGCTAGGCAGCAAATGGTACCATCTGCTGTATATCAGGGGCCCAGGCCAAGAGCTGTGCTAGCGTGTGCATGCCTGACTCTCCATGTCCCTAGAACTTTAGAAAGACTACCTGAGAAGTGTGCCCCTGAGCACACTTGTGAGGTATATGTGAGTTTTTGTGGATGCTTCATTTCTTGTTTCTGAGTCATCAGTAGAAAAGTATAGGTTAGAATGAAAACCTGTGGGGGTGGATGCTTTAATATGCTTCAAAGTAAATTTTTAAAAAATAGTCAGGATCTAGATATATAGTAAGAAAGAGGAAAGCTGAGTTGAATTCTATCTTACTGGCTTTCCCAGAAATGCCAGAGTAACATATCTTGGCTGCTTCGTCTTGGCCTTCTTATTTTCTTGGGCGCTCCTGCTCCAGGCGTTGGATGAAGCGTGCCACGGGCAGTTTTCTGCTTGGTCCTCACCATCGCCTCCGACTGATGGTATTGCTCTGATTTACAGATGAGGAAACCGAGGGCTAAGGAATTAAGCAACTTGCATAGCTATCGAGGGCTGCCCTTGGGTGTGTAGCCAGGACTGCTTGACTCTCCGGCTTCCTCACCAGGATCAGCTCTGACGACCTTGCTGTGTCATCCCTTACAAGCCACAGTGCTTGGATTCCAAGTGGCCTCAGGTGGCCTGCACAGTTCAGAGCATCTCTTGTCTGTTGCTGACTATCTGACTGATCACCTTTCGGTTCACTTTTTAAAAAATTCCTGAGTTGGAGTCTCACTTCATTGCCCAGGCTGGAGTAGAGTGGCACAATCATGGCCACTGCAGCCTCCACCTCCTGGGCTCAAGTGAGCCTTCCGCCTCAGCCTTTCAAGTAGCTGGGACAACAGGTACATGCCACTAGGCCTGGCTACTTTTCTTTTTTAACTGTAGATACAAGGTCTCGCCATGTTGCCCAGGCTGGTCTTGAACTTCTGGGCTCAGCCAATCCTCTTGCCTCAGCCTCACAAGGTGCTGGGGTGACAAGTGTGAACTTGTCCCTTTCTGCTCACTTAAACAGGGCATATCACTCTGTGGTTGTGGTTTTCATCAAGTCAGCAAGCAGCATCCTTTTTCTCCCTCAGAAACCTGCAAGCATCTCACCTTCATCGAGTATGCCCATCATCTGACCACACATAACCTTGAGAACTGGGAATTGGGGTCCATCCAGTTCTCTGCCCAGAAGAGGGCAGATCTCATTCTCATCATTGAAAAAGATGATAAAACACAGAGAAGAAAGAAGAAACCAGTCATAATTCTTCCACTAACATTCAACCACAATGTACATATTTTTTTTAGAGCAACTCTGTTGCCAAGACTGGGGTGCAGTTGCACAATCATGGCTCACTGCAGCCTTGACCTCCTGGTCTGAAGTGATCCTCCTGCCTCAGCCTCCCAAAGTTAGCCACTATTAGTACATAGCTATGAATGTAGAAATAGATGTAGATATGAATGATACATGTGCACACATTATTATTTTACAACTCAGTATCATGCTTCTTTGTGAACTTTTTCCACTCTGTATGTTCTAGTATTCTCTGCAGGTCTATACCAGCTGAATGAACCCCTTTGTTATATTGTTGGCTTATAGCAAACATCCTTTATGCATTCAACTCCTATCTCTCTCCCATCCTTGTATGAATCTCACTTTTTACATCTGAATGGAGCTGAAGGTAACTCCTTCTGGCATTCAGTAAGACCCTACCCCCAGACTTAACAATGAGTACCAATTTTCTCAAATCGCTATGAACTAATTTCACACAGACTCATGGCCAATCGTTTTTAATGTACCCTCAAGAACTGTCAGAGACTTTGCCAAATGATTAAACTCAAAATCTACTAAACTATTAGCAGCTTGGGAAATAAAGGTGATTTGGGTAGATTAAGCTTGTTCCTTGTACTATTATGATTTCTAATGACAATTAAGCTCATTAACTCTACCTTCTGGAAAATTTAGATAGCATATCCAAATAGGAGTTTCCTGGGTTTTTTCCCCCTATTATTATGATTTCTCTTTAAAATGTCTTGTGTTTCATGTTGCCTTAGTTCTCTGGGTCGTGGTTTGTCTGGGATTCACTATGCAGTGAAAATCCCCCCTCTGCCTTTTACTCCATAGCTACCATGGGCTTTAAACCTTAATTGAGTCACCTCCACCTGCCCTCAGAGATGCCCAGGCTGGCCTCTGCAGCTGCATCTTCCTTGTAGGAATGTTACTGCCTGACCAGGTTCATATGCCCACTGCCCAGAAAAACTGAGGCTGACGCAGATGTCACAGTAGAGAAAGAGTTTAATGTCATAAAACAGTTTAGCGAGGAGGATGGGAGGTATTTCTCAAATCTACCTCCCTGATAATGCAGAGGTTAGGCTTTTTAAAGGGAATTTGGTGGTTAGGGGACTGAGAACTGATTGGTTGGAGATGATGTTGTCATGGGAGATGTAAACTGAAAATGTCCAGAGACAGTTTCTGGAAAGTGCATCACAGGACCAGTGGAACCATCTTTTTGGGATGTGTTTTGAGTTAGGATGGGGCCTCAGGTCCATCAAAGTGCAAAGTCTGAAAAACAGCTCAAACACTAAGATGTTAAATTTCTACATCTTAGGTTTTACAGTAGAGATGCTATCTAGAAGGCAAACCCTGAGAAGATTGGCTGCTGACACCAGCAGTATGCCATTATAGAAGCATGAGAGAGATGGAGTCCCTGGAAATTAGCACTGCTTGAGCCCGGAGGCTAGTCAGACTTTAGGATTCCATCAAAGAGATTTGTGCCATTTTAGGCTCGTTGTTTAAGGGAAAATCTGTTTATCAGCTTCTTCCCTCCCAAGGAAGGTTCTGACGATAATCAATTTCTCTTTATTGATTTGAAGGCAAATTTAGAAACAACTGACCTGGTAGTTTCTAACCATAGCTGCACTTCTGCAAGGCTCAGGGCTCTTGGATGATTTTGCCCATGGCCCTATATTAATTGTATATAGGTGGTTTCATGAACGTGTTGAAGGAGAATGCTTAGTAGGATACCCTTTCCTTCAGACTCCTGGGGTCAGTTCTCAAGGTCATGTGAGTGACTTTTAAGAAAAGGGATAGTGATGGGTAAATTCCTCCTCTGAGCTCACTGATGTGTGCATCACTGCTGTTCCATTTTGAAAGTACTAAAATCCAGCAAAAGGTCATATCAGTTCTGGTTTTTTGAGCCCGTGAGTTCTTTATTGTTGCCCTTGATAAGAAA
Organism: Carlito syrichta; assembly: GCF_000164805.1. NCBI lineage: Eukaryota > Metazoa > Chordata > Mammalia > Primates > Tarsiidae > Carlito > Carlito syrichta. Next base: position 611,244 of record NW_007248617.1, read on the forward strand.
TTTCATTATTCACAGATATATGACATAGAAACAGCTTCATAGTTATTTGTTGATTTAAAAACTTCATAAACTCTGATAGTCTCAGAAATAGCATACAATTACTGGTCATATTCTTGCCTCACATAATAAACTACTGAAGTGGATTTGCTGGAAAGATTCTTTCCATGACATTCTAGGTACTTACAAAGCTGAAAGGGAAACAGGCAAAGTATTTTTAAATGTTTTCTCTCTAGCTATTTTCATCTATGGTCAGATGTTTATACCATTTTCCCCTCAGTATGATACAAAATTGGCTAATTGCCACATCAGAAGAGAAAGCTTTCTTTTATTCAAGATAGGAACGATGACCTCTCCCCTCAACTTCTATCAGGAATAAACTTAAGACGTACATCACATATTGGTCCATTAGACACCTCCCCTAAATAATTCAGTCTTATCTCTTTTACTAATCAACCTTAGGACTAAAGTCAGTTAAATTATTCAACAACTCAGAGCACTTCTCACCTTGTTCTTTTTTTTTTTTTTTTTGGTTTTTTTTTTTTTTTTTTTTTTGAGTCAGAGTCTCACTCTGTTGCCCAGGCTGGAGTGCAGTGGCACACTCATGGCTACTATAGCCTTGGCCTGCTGGGTTCAGGTGAACCTTCCACTTTAGCCTTAAGTAGTAGCTAGAACCACAGGCATGCCTGGCTAATTTTTAAATTTATTATAGAGATGAGGTCTCACCATGTTGCCCAACCTGGTCTTGAACTCCTGGCTCAGGCAATTCTCTCACCTAGGCCTCCCAAAGTGCTGGGATTTCAGGCATGAGCCACTGCACCCAGTCTGTTTTTGCTTTTGGATATAAATTTGAGAATCAGCTTAAGTTTCACAAAATCAAAGACAATAGCCTCTTTGGAATTTTATAGATAGAGAAACTGAGATTCAGGAAAGTTAATTTGTCCAAAGATACATCATCAGAGTTAGAACAGAGCTTCAAACCCAAGCAGTTGAACTCCCAATCCCACAGGGACCATCACACTCATCTAGGAAAGAGGACTTAAGGATATGTGTAGAAATCCAAGACCCCAAACAGACCTAGGCTAGTTTATGATTCTACCTTAGATACCACCACTATCATGTTACACTCTGGTTCCTACAGTACTAGTGAGGGTTTTATCCGAGGGCATGGTGGTCCTTGAAATTTTACAAGGAAAAAAAACCCTTAAATTTTCTTCATAATGCCCTAATACTGAACTGGAAACTGAGAAAGGCAGAATTTAATCCCCTGCATTCCCCATGTCAGTTAACTTGCTTTTTTTAGTGTTAAATCAGCAAAGGGTTTGCCACAAATGCTAGATTCCAGAACCCAATGAAGCACCGCACTGTCTGGCCAGATTGTCTTGAAGCTATTAGTGGCTAATCCAGGGACAATGAGTAAATTGCATGAATATTCAACATCAGACTGTAACTGCTGTCAAGCTGCAAACTCATGAAAATCCCTCCTATTTATGTGGCTCCTGAAGTCAAGTGACTGAGGGTGAGATGCCAGCTTCCTGCCTGCTTCTTAGAGGGAGAGCCGGAGTGTTGAAACTAAGTAAGGAGTGAGTTTTACAACTTGAAAGTGTCTGTGGAGATGCTGTCTGGGAAAGGCCTGAGATGTGATGATTCAGACCCTGCAGGGCTTGGGTTTGTGTCAGAGAGTAAAACTTCTGGGCCCCAGAGGATAGGATGTCTTCGCTAACCTGATTTCAGGGAAATCAGGCCAAAATCTCTTTCCCATTTTCCTCCTATAGGAGATGTATAAACATCACACAGGAATGCAGCCTGCCATCAGATAGTCTGAACAAGTGTCAGCATGCCTCTTGTGACTGTGGTCCTGACTGAGAACGTCCTCAAAGCCAACCCAGATGACCCAGGGGCGAGCCCCATTTTCTGAGCATAATATGTGATTGTGACTTTCACTGAAGGCTGTGGGGCTTTTTCCCTGGGGTAATTTCTGGGTTGCTCTGCAAAGGTCACAAGATAAGCCCATCCTCACATCCCAGGAGCAGAACAGCTTGGACAGGTGTACAGAGAGAGCTTAGAGTTAAAGCCGGGCCTCAAGATCAGTTTTTGATTGTGGGAAACTTGGACAAGTCACCCAACCTAGCAGTTGCCTCAGTTTCTTAATCTGAAAAATGGGATAATAAGAATACTCATTTTGTGGGGTTCATGGAAGTCTTAAAGTAAACTAATATGTCTGAAATTATTACAGGTGCTCTTTGACTTGTGACCAGTTATGTCCTGATAAAACCATCGTAAATTGAAAAACACTATAGGTCAAAAATGAAAATGCACCTGATCTAGTGACCATCATCAGCCTGCTTTAAACATGCTCCGAACACCTACATTAGCCCCCTTGGGTAAAGTCATCCAACACAAAGCCTATTTGATAATAAATGTTGCATATCTCCTGTAACTTATTGGATACTGTACAGAAAGGGAAAACCAGAAGGGTCCTGTGTGCGCTTGAAGTGAGTTCCCTACTGAATGCGTATCCCGCTTGCATCATCGTAAAGTTAAGAATGGTAAGCGGAACCATTGTAAGTTGAGGACCATTTGTATTCAGATTGTTCATTTTTTTGGTGTTATTAGTAAAGATTGTTAGCATATGTGGTGGCTTATGCCTGCAATTCCCGCACTTTGGGAGGCCAAGACGAGAGGATTGCTTGTTGGCCGGGCATGGTGGTTTATGCCTATAATTCCAACATTTTGGGAGGCCAAAGTGAAAGGATAGCTTGAGCCCAGGAGTTCGAGACCAGCCTAGGCAACAGAAAAATCTTCATCTCAACAAAATTCCAGAAAATTAACTGATCATGATGGTGTGTGCCCATAGTCCCAGCTACTCGGGAACTGACACAGAAGGATCGCCTGAGCCCAGGAGGTCGAGGCTGTTGTGAACTGTGATCATGCCATTGCACTCCAGCCTGGGTGACAGGGTAAAACCCTGACTCAAAGAAAAGATTGTAAGAAATCTAGGATCAGTGAACTGTTCTGTTAGAGTTTGTCCTGCGCTTCGAGTTCTTTCTGGGGTAGATTGCAATGTTATTCTGCTTGCAGGAAAAGCTAGGTCACTGCTCTCAGATTTTTTTCTCATTGGAGTCTTCAAAACTCCACTTTACCCTTCTCCTTAAAAGAAACTGTAAACCATAAAGTCATCTCATTATCCTGTTTGGAAGCTGGAGCCAGATTACGGACCATGAGTCTGGTTGCTCCGAGTGTGCTGAGTTTCTTTCTGATTTTGTAAATCTTAAGGAGATGTGTGACTGTGTGTGTGTGTGTGTGTGTGTGTGTGTGTGTGTGTGTGTGTGTGTGTGTGTGTGTTGGCATTTATGTGTGACGAGGGAGGGGCTGGGTGCAGTGGAGGTGGTTTTCTTACCTTCCGTTATTTGTATTCATCAATATCCTCAAAGTTTAACCCTTGTCTACCTTCGTTAAGTCATTTTACAAATATTTTTTTAAAAATGAAGCTCCCACCGTTTGCCCATGATGGCTTTCTGGTGCTGGAGAGATGATGGTGACCCTCAACGCAATCCTGATCTAGGCTGTCTAGTTGTGGAAGGTGAAAGATTCAAGGAGCAACAGCAGAACCTAGTAAATGCCTCACTAGTACTAGGTGCTTGGGATGGAGCCCACCCTAGGGGTATCCCTGTCCTTGCCCAGGATAGGTTTGAGTTGAGGGCAATCCTGCTGGAAGTAAGGGGTGAGCTGGGGTCTGAGGATGAGAAAAAGTGGAGGGAAATGGAGAGGGGCTGGGGATGAGGGTGGGGTTCAGGCTGGGATGACAGAGGAGGGGAAGCTCAAGGTGTGGCCTGTCCTGTGAATAGCTCTGGTGACAGTGGGAGGGGACTGTGCGCTCCGCAAGTGCTCAGTCCTGGCTTAGCTGGGAAGCTGCCAACTGGCCAAGTCCCATCACCTCTGGGGCCTCAATTTCCTTGTCTGTAACAGAAGTACTGACCTCAGAGGAGGTTGGGAGAATTACAGAAAGGATTATTTTTATTTAAGGTCTCAGACTGTGCCCGGCAGGAAGTAAGCACTACACTAATGTTTGCTAAATACAAATAGATCAACTGATGTACCAAGAGTTTAACTTCAGGTGTGTGTATGTATTTTAAGAGAAATTTTTGCCGACTATAAAAGCACATTTTACTTTTGTCAACGTTTAATATTGGTTTGTGTTTTAGACGCTCTTCCGAGTCCTGGATCTGTCTCCCTTCTGGAAACATTCTGCAGCAGACATTTACTTATTTTTGAATAAAAGCAACCACACACCATGGACCTCGCGGGGTTGCTGAAGTCTCAGTTCCTGTGCCACCTGGTCTTCTGTTACGTGTTCATTGCCTCGGGGCTCATGATCAATGCCGTTCAGCTCCTCACCTTGGTCCTGTGGCCAATCAACAAGCAGCTCTTCCGGAGGATCAACTGCAGACTGTCCTATTGCATCTCCAGCCGTAAGACTCTGGCAGGCAGTTCTGGGTTTTCACCTTCCTTGCCAACGTGTATATCAGAGGGGTGGCTCCTGGTGTGGGCTCGCTGGGCCTTGACTGGGTGCTAAGCTGTTTTTCATTTTACTTCACGTTTGAAATAGTTATTTTGGCCCTCACTCCTCAAACAATTATTTTTTAGACAAGTGATACACAAAATTCAACAGGTACAGAAGGGTATTCTGGGGGAAATGGCTATGTGTTCTATTGCTGTTTCTCTAGTTGTTGTCTCAGAAGCCATTGGTATTGATGATTTCTTGGCTATCCTTCAGAAATGGCATCTCTATGGGGCTCTTTTGTGTGTATGTGTATACATGTGACTCTCTGTATGTATGGATAGGTAAATGATACATCTATTATTTATGTATCTATTTATTTATCTATTTACTTTATTTTATTATAAAGATGTGTGGTGGCCACTGCCTTGCTAAGCTATGGTCTGGCCATATGTGTTCTTTGAGCTATGGCCAGTCAATGTTATCCTAAGCTCTGGCCCCCTCCCATACCCTGGGGAAGCAAATCTCCACTCTCTTCTCTCTCTCTAATTTGCTTTCTAAATAAAGTGTATTTTTCCGGTCTAAAAAAACAAAGATGTGGGGTACAAGTCAGAATTAGATACATAAGAAATGTATGTGTAGGTAAAGTTTGGGCCTCCAACTTGTCCTCACTTTCCCTGGTTTCGGTACCCTTTGTATTGTTATGTGCTCCCCTCTGCCCCCCCGGCAGTGTCCTATGACTGCTGATCCATCCCTTGTGCTATTGTGATTAATGTTCAGGGTTCACTTATGAGTGAGAACATGTGGTATTCGGTTTTTTGGTTCTGAGATAGATCACTAAGAATGATTGTCTCCACCTCCATCCGTTTTGCTGAGAAGTCCGTGATTTTGACTTTATGGCTGAATAATATTCCATCATGTATGTATACCACATTTTCTTTTGTGTGTGTGTGTGTGTCGGATTCTCACTCTGTTGCCCAGGCTGGAGTGCAGTGGCACACTCACAGCCACCGCAGCCTTGACCTGTTGGGCTCAGGCAATCTTTCCACCTCAGTCATTCAAGCAGCTGGAACTACAGGTGTGCGCTACCACACCCGGCTTATTTTTTGATTTATTGTAGAAACGAGGTCTCACCAAGTTGCCCAGGCTGGTCTCGAAACCCTGAGCTCAGGCAGTCCTCTTGCCTTGGCCTCCCAAAGTGCTGGAATTACAGGCTTGAGCCACTGCGCTGGGCTACCACATTTTCTTTATTCAGTCTACTTTTGATGGGCAGTAGGGTGGGTGATACCTATATTTTTTAAAAGCTAAGTGGCAATAGACTATATTGTTTTCTTCCTCAGCTTTTTATTTTGAGGTCATTGTAGACTCACGTGTAGTTGTAAGAAATAGTACAGAGAAATCTCATATGCCCCTCAGCCAGTTTCCCCTGATGGTGGCATCGTTCATGTCTGGAGTACAACAATTCCAACAAAAAATTAGCACAGATACAATCCAACAACCTTACTCAGATTTCTCCACTTTTATATATACTCATTTGTGCATGTGTATGTGTTTGTGTGTGTTTGATTATGCTAGGCTATTTTACACATGATTAATTCGACTGGCCCAAGCTTCGACACTTGAAAAAGATGAATCAGTGTATTGGGATGTTTGGAGATGTGTTTTGTTGTTGCTGTTGATTGGTCTTAAGCCTATACCTATTCTGAAAAGTAGAGAATGCAGTGTATCATTATCAATATGTGGATCTGAATATCTTTTCAAATAGTTCTTTTAAATTAAATTTAAATTAAATGTAACTTAAAACTAATTTTCATCAAAATTTAATTTTAATTAAATTAAAATGAAATTAAAATAATTAAATAAAATCTCAGCTACTTTAGATTATGCCAAGAGTCCAAAATTACTGATACCTTTAAATAAAGCAATCAAATTTGAATTCGAATCCAGACAATACAGGCTATGTCCAAGTATCCAAATGGATTACTGCTCAACCAATCGGTTCTTATTTGCCAAACTTCTAAATACTAACAAGTGGGACACACAATGATAGAAACATTCTTATTCATGATTTCTCCCACCAACTCAGAACTAGCAAATATGTCTGATACTAATTCTGATGTGTTTTGAGTACAAAACCTCCTATGCCTTGCATTAGAATGCTTTCTATAAATATGTCTTGAAAATGTTCATGAGATCATAAGGTCAAGTTATAACAGAAAACAACATCTTCGACCCACATGACTATGGCCTGTTGGGTACAACCACCAACTCAATCCAATACTATGTAATGTGCGCGCCTTGTCATATACTTTGCTCTACCATTGGTCTCCCACTGTATGGGCTTCTACAGTGGTGTGTGTAGAAGGGAAAACACATCAGAGCAGGGCAGAGACAGTCAGAGATGGAACAGAAGCTGTAGCTATTTGACAAGAGAAGAGTTGAAATAGTCAAGGGAGAGGAGATAAGTGACCGAGATTCACCTTATAAATAGTAAATGTCTTTTTGCCCACTAGCAGTAGGTTTCTATTTGAGCAGAATTTATATCTAACAAAGCAGAGCTGATTACGGTTTTCACTGAAACCTACATTCATATGATTTGCATGTACCTATGGAGAGCCAAAATCTGTCAGTTTGCAATGTGAAGTCCTGTATCTTTACACTGTCATAACCCCAACCTAAATTTCAAGCAGATGGATAAGAATTGGGTTTCTCATTTGGAGTCTAGAAGTAAAGAAGGTGTATTAAACCATATTAAGGTTACGACAGGACCATGTAGATATTTTTTTTAACGTGTATTTTTTTATTTTTTTCTTTTCTTACAGACCCACAACTAGCATCATTAATAAGCTACTGTATGTTTTTATTTTATTTTATTTTAGGCGGAGGTCTTGTGGTGTTGCCCAGGCTAGACTCGAACTCCTGGGCTCAAATAATCCTCCCACCTCAGCCTCTTAAGTAGCTGGAAGTACAAGCATATGACTCCATGCCCCAGCTCTGTCCGAGGGTGCTTTAGCCTACTTACCTCTGGTGGAAATTAAGATGGGTCACAAATTCAGAAAGCAAGGTGGAATTTTATCCATCACAAATTAATTAAATTATTTAGGACAGATTCCAAATGAAACTCAAGAACGAACCATCCAAGACCAGTGACATCTCAGTGCAAGGTAGAATAAAGGGCAGACTGTCTAATTTTATGGAAAGATCTAGAAGACCTCCATCCAGGTGTGCCCAGGTGTGCCCAGGGTGCCCTGTACCTACTTCCCTGGAGGAGAGCTTCCACGGGCTTAAGGCTGAACAATAGCAGAGACAGAGATATTTTCTAATGATCTGAAGGGGGAAGGGAATATTTATCTCTCTAGAGAAGCACTCCTGGCTCCTAGAAAGAGAACATGGTCGAAGTAGAGGGGGACCGATCCTAGGCGTGGCTCCAGGGCACATCACTGTGATAAGTCAGTTCAAATCAGGAGCCGTTCCCACCGTCTCCAGGATTCTCCATTTCTGGTATCCTAGGAGGTGTTCATTAGCAGAGCGTTCTCTTTTCCTGCCTCTTTTTATTTAATCCAGATAATTGATAGGCTTCCTCACACCCTGAGTGTTTCACAAAAACCAGAGACCTGTAAAAAGACAGAATGCTAGGTTAGGTGTGATGACTCATGCCTGTAATCCTAGCACTTTGGGAGACTGAGATGGGAAGATTGCTTGAGCCCAAGAGTTCAAGAACAGCCTGGGAAACATAGCAAGACCCTATCTCTCCAAAAAATCAGCTGGAGTGGTGGCATGCTCCTGTAGTTCCAGCTACTCCAGAGGCTGAAGAGGAAGGATCACCTGAGCCTGGGAGGTCAAGGCTGTGGTGAGCCATGATCGTGCCACTGCACTCCACTTTGGGCAACAGAATGAGACCCCAACTCAAAGAAAAAAAAGACAATGTTTAGGACAGGCCATAGTTTGTGGACAGTTTAGCTTGAATAGAAGGTCACGCTACATCTTCTGTGTGGTTCAGCTCTCTTCTTCTTCCCTCCAAGTTAAGATAAGAACTGTTCATGGAATTTAATTGTGTCTTCTGGCATAAGAATCACTCTAAGCTTAGAAAATCAGCACAGCCATAGTGTGCAGATGATTTTCTAAGGACAAGACAGAATAAATTGTGTCCTCGAGACATGGACATCACACTGTTCTCTTGTTCTCACGGAGCTATGTCACTGGCCCTTTTATCATGAAATGTTTGTTAAGAGCTTGGTGTTGTACTAGGTAAATTCAAAGCAGTCACCTGCCCTGGCGTGGTGAAACTCTGCAGAAGGCCATACCGTTATAAATGACAGATAGAGACAAAATGCAGGGAGACAGTCTGGTTACCAGCAGAACACCCAAGTCAAGAATTTTTGTCTCTTGGCAAGGACCAGCCTTGTGAATAACAGCTTGAAGGTAATTTAATCTAGATGACTGGTTTTTAGGGAGTTACTTTGTCTTATTTTTGCCTAGATTTGTAGGCAGGAAAGGCTAAATCAGGCTGGGAGGAGAGGCAGTCAGGCTGAATTAGGGGGGAGGGTGGAGTCAGCCCCTTCTTTAAGGCGAAAAGAAAGAAGAAAGTTGGAGGAAGTGCGGCAAGGTGTAGAAGTATATTACCTTTCCACTGCACAGGATATGCCCTTTAATTTCCAGGGAAAGATGACTGAAGGGGAGGTGGGCCAGTGCCGGTGCCAATGTTGTGTTGCGGGAATAATGCAAGATTGCAGCAAGGAAGAAAGTAGAAAGAAGTAAAGTTTATTCTTCACCTTTCACAGTTTGGAAAGGAGACCCAACACTCAGAGGAAAGTGTGGCACCAAGAACTAGGTATATTTGAGGGCCTTTGGCGTAAGGCGGTTTAGGCCAGGGAAATGTCCAGGGCCGTGGGTCTTTGATGTTGATTGTAGCCACGTGAGTCTTAGATCTTGACTTTGCCTGTCTGTAGCATCTCATGCCCTCAGGTGGTAGGCTACATGGGAGGAGACAAGGGGAGAGGGTTTCCCTGCAAGAGACTTGTCAGACATTTGCAATCCACAAACTCCTTGACCAAAAGGGAGTGTGGTAGCTTGGCCTGCAGCGGAATGTAATTTTAAAATGTCTGAACACTTTCTAAAACTGGTCTATTGATATCTATGTCTAATCTGTGTTAGATTCAAAGCGTGTCAGGGGTAAAGTCTAAGCAAAAGTGGTTATGCTGAAGAAAAAAGACTAGGCTAAACTGAGTTTATTCTAGGTTTCTATAGGTACTTCCTTTCAGTGGTCAAGGCTGGCTGGTTTTTTTGTTTTGCTTTGCTTTGCTTTGCTTTATTTTGTTTTGGTTTTGAGTCAGCGTCTCACTCTGTTGCCCAGGGCAGTGGCCTCCCTAAGTACTGGGATTATAGGCTTGAACCATGGTGCCTGACCAACTGGATGTTTTTGTTTTTGTTTTCTCCCTGATATTGTGGGAAAGAAACAAACAAACAAGCAAATAAAACAAAACAAAAACCACACCCACCCACACAACCATGCAAAGATTAGGAGAACCTATTAATGTTAAAGTTAAAAAAACAACAAAAAAGCAGGGAATAGGGGCCTGCAGATGACCTCAAAGTCCTGGAAAGGATTAGTAAAATGAAAGAGAATGGAGACAATTCAGTGCTTCTGTGAATTCAATGCTTCTGTGAATTCCATGCTTCTGTGAACCAGCTCTGTGAGTTCGAGCCTGCCACTCAATTTTCATGGTTTTCAGAGAACTCTGATGCATAACCTACGGGTTCCTTACTGGGCAAGGCCACATGGTGGTAAGGAGGGAGTGAGAATTTGGAGTGCTGGGATGCAGAATTACACATCCTGCCCTTCTGCTTCTATGGGTCGTGTCACCTTGCCTGAACCACACAAGTTCTCTGAGTCCAAATAATAGGGCGGATCACAATGGCTGGCTGAAAAGGCAGAATGAGATGGTACTTCCAATAGTGCATTGTATTGTTTAAAGCACATCATATTTAGAATGAAAATTGGAGCTTTTGACTATGGAGGGAGGGAGAGAAGGGAGACTGGGAAGGGATGTCTTTGTTTTTCTTCCCATCCTGGCTCATTCCTTGGATGGATAACTTCAAAAAACCCAACTAGGCAGGGTGTGGTGACTCACGCCTGTAATCCCAGCACTTTGGGAGGCCCAGGTGGGAAGATTGCTTGGTCCTAGGAGTTGAAACCAGCCTGGGCAACATGATGAGATCTCATCTCTACAAAAAATTTTTAAAAATTAACTGGGTGTGGTGGTGCATGCCTGTAATTCCAGCTACTCGGGAGGCTGAGGCAGAGGATGGCCTGAACCCAAGAGGTTGAAGCTGCGGTGAGCTGTGATGGAGCCACGGCATTCTAGCCTTGGCAACAGAGTGAGACCACGACCCAAGCAAACAAAGAAACAAAAATAACCCAGCTAGATCCCTATACTTTTCTGATAAAGGGTTTAGATGGTTTTGGTTTTACTCTCGAGAAGTTATTTACTTTCCTTTCACTCACCTCATCCTCATTCTACTCTCACCCCACGGCTGAAGGTGATTTGCCACCATATTTGCTATAGGGTTGGCTGACCATGGTAGAACAGGAAAAGAGAAGCAAGCTCTGTGTGTACTGCCAATGATAACACCACTGCACGTGTCCTACCTCGAAACAGATGTCAGTTTTTCCCGTTGTGATAATAACAAACATCCTTAACGTACTTCAGGATATATAAGTGGCCTTAGATTTGTTACCTGAGAAGAGGTTTGGTAGAGGTCAGCAAGTCTAGCAGAGGTTGGGTCCATCCCATCTGAAGGAGGGATCAGGGCCTGGTCCCTTGACAGGAGCAGTGGCAGTGAGAGATGTGTGTACAGAAGGGACGGGAGCTCCGGGTTGCCTGGAGAAACTGTGTACACCAAGGCGTTTCATTATCCCACGTGTCTGTAATTTTTGACCCCAGAGGATGGGCATCCACTCTCTTCTCTTGAGAGAGCAGGTTCTTCAGCCAGCCTTGGGATTGTTTTTTTCTTTTTTTTTTTTTTAAGTCAGAGTCTCACTCTGTCACCCAGGCTGGAGTGCAGAAGCATGCTCACAGTCACTGCAGCCTCAACCTGCTGGGCTCAGGTGATCCTTCCACCTCACCCTTCCAAGAAACTGGAACTACAGATGTGTGACACCACATCCGGGCTAATTTTTTTGATTTATTATAGAGATGAGGTCTCGCCAAGTTGCCCAGGCTGGTCTTGAACCTGTGGGCTCAGGCAATCCTCTCACTTCAGCCTCCCAAAGTGCTGGGATTACAGACAGACATGAGCCACCACGCCTGGCTGGGGGTTGATTTTGAGAGCATTTGGGGCTTCCGGCTGTGTTGAAGACTTGGTGTTGTAGCCCCTGCTCTGGGCAAGGGTGTAGGTCTCTCTGCACCTGGCCATGCTTCTTACTTTTCATGACCTGGATAGTTCTGAAGACCTAACAAGATGAAGTCGGTGTAGCAAACGCAGTTTTTGGCATATGAGTCCTAACAAGACGGTATTTCCCAACCGCTGCCATCAGAGCTGTAGAGGCTGTTGGCTCTGGGCTGATGTGCTTTCCTGGATCCACCATGCCAATCCTAGATACTTGCAGACAGACTTGCTTGGAAACTGTCTCTAGGTCTGTGACTGCCAGGTGACCCGCTAGGTGAGGCCTGAATTTGAATTTCCTTTTCCCTAGTGACAAAGTACCTCTTGCACATTACATTTTCAAATAATGCTGTAAACTGTAGAGCAAACAATCTTTGTTACAATGATCTCATTTCCTACCTTGCCCAGGGAACTCCTGTGAGGTCGGACTGAGGTGAGTCTGGTGGACTCCCTCTGGCCCCTGAGGCAGAGGTAGGGCCAAGATGGGGCTGTGGGTGTTGGCCCAGCAAGTTCATTCTGATACCATCGATCTGTGAATTCTGTGTTGAAAGTTTACCCCAAGCCAACCTGGCTCCCCAGCACTGTCTGGCTGACTCTGACTCTCTGAGAAGAGGGCGAACACTAAATGTGGCAGCTTTGGGAGGTTTGCCAGTCTGCTGGGAGGAGCGACCCGACCCTCCTTTAGGTTTTTGTCTGAGTGGCCACCGGGGAGACAGTGGGTCCCACGAGGGCACCCACCTTCTCGGTGCTGCTGGGCAAGGGCTTTTGCAGGTGGGATTAGCCTCCCTAACCTGTTGACGCCGAGTTAATGAAAGGGAGGTGGTCCCAGCAGGCTGACTTCATCAGAAGCCAGGAACCCCTTGGAAGAGAAGGTGCCACAACCGTGGCCGGAGAACCTGTGGGAGAAGGAGGGGGCTATGTGGTGAGAGGGCTGGCTTCTGGCAAATGGGGGGCAGAAGAACTAGCTCCCTGCAGCAGCCCTCATCCTCTGGACTTGCATTCCTGAGACCCAGAGGACCATCTGTAGAGTTTCGGGTCCATCCGTGAACAGGACTGGAGGTCTGTCCTTGGCAAGAGCACCTGGGAGGACTTGTGGGAAACCCAGGGAGGAACGGGCAGCACCGGGACACCTCCTCCCAGGATGCGGCCAGGCTAGACCTCTGTGGACACTGTGGTCTCTAGTGGGGCCACCCGGTACAGTCAGTCCCACCAGGAGCTGTTCAGGGATAAAATGCCTTGTCCTGGACCTCCCAATTCAGTGCTGTACCCCCATTCTCTCTGAAGGTGTCTGGACCACAAAGTCTTGACCATCTTGTGCCTCCACGTAGGCCCCCAAAGCACCATCTACCAGGGGCCACCCAGGCCCAGGGTTGCTCCCATCACACTCTGGTTTCATTTACAGGACTGCATGCTATTAATGTGCCAGATGATGGGACCCATGTTGGGAGGCAGGCGTGGATGGACAGGCTGTCTTCCTCAGATCCTGGAGGAGGCCAGACCTTATGCACCCTCCTGGTCCTTGCCCAGTGGCCTTATCTGGACCCTCTTGAGGGTCCCCCTCCCCCCAACTCAGTAGGCTTAACTGGTAGGCTGTGGACTTACTCCTGGTTCATTTGACTGTTTAGGCTTCTATACAAGGCCACTTCCTGAAGCACTGGTTGGACTATTTTGTGTGGGTTTTTCCTTCTTTTGTCTCTAAAGTGAAGAACACTTCTCCCAGCCCATCCTGACGTTGGGCAGGAATTTTTAAAAAAATGTTATTGGAGGTCCAGAGTCTCGGGTACATTTAGTTTTTCTTATTTATGCATATTTATTTATTTATGATCGGTAGTCTCACTCTGACACCCAGGCTGGAGTGCGGTGGCATGATTAGGCCTCATCGCAGCCTCGACTTCCTGGGCTCAGCCAATCCTTCTGCCTCAGCCTCCCGAATAGCTGGGACTACAGGCATGTACCACCACAACTGGCTAATTTTTTTTGGAAAGACAATGTCTCACGATGTTGCCCAGGCTGCTCTCAGACTCCTGGGCTCAAGCAATCCTCCCGCTTTGGCCTCCCAAAGTGCTAGGACTACAGGCCTGAACCATGCCTCCTGGCCCCACATTTAGTTTTTCTGTGATGAATTAATCCAGGACCTGGAAGGTGGAAGCCAGAGCTGAGGGGGGCAAGAGTTATGGGAAGGCCGAGGGCAGATGGACAGGGACCAGGAGCCCTTGAAATGGGAGAGAGAGGGAGAGGAGGGGAGGGACTCAGAGGATGAGCTGTCCTGTGAAGACATCTGAATAGAGGGCAGCACTAGGACACCTTTGTTGGGGGTAGAGATGAGGAGGGGGTCTTCCCCCAGGGGAGGGAGACAAGGAATTTCAAATGACCCAGGCATGTACCACTACCGTTAGGACTGCCAGGGAGCAAGTCCCTGTTCCTAGACGCTCCCTAGACTTCTTTCATTTACCGCCTTTCAAAGGGAAGTTGTGTTGATCAGTTTGGCTGGGAGCTCTTTCTGAGGCTCACGGTGACCCTTAGGACAGTCCAGGCAGAAGCACTCGACTCCCCGCAGCCCGTCTCTAGGTAGGACGGTCGCAGCTGGTGACTTCTGAAGAGGGTCTGAGGGAAACAGGGAATGATTTTCCCTAGGTTTCCAGGCAGAATGTGGAGCAGCAAGAGTTGGTGAGGTAGGACCACGCTGTCTCGAGGTGATGGCAACAGTGGGGCATCCCCCTAGTAAATGAAATTACGTGACTGGTCGGGGCATCATTGGTAAGAAAGCCATGATCCCTCAAAGGGGGGTTGTGGTGGCATTTTTAGCTACTGCATGACCTTGAGAGAAGCTGTATGTCCTGTTAAACTTGCTGCCAGCCTCATCTGCGTGGCTTCTCCCAGCCTGATGAGTGAACCATGCCTCCTGACCCCACATTTAGTTTTTCTGTGATGAGTTAATCCAGGACCTGGAAGGTGGAAGCCAGAGCTGAGGGGGGCAAGAGTTGTGGGAAGGCCGAGGGCAGATTTTCTCATTTCAATACAAGCTGGGTTTTCACTCTCTTAGGCCCACACAGGTTTTGCCTACCTCGTGTCAGGAGGGGTCTTTGCTAGATTGCCCCCCAAATCCCCCAGTCCTAACCTCTTCACATTAGGTCCAGAGGTATGCCCTCATCTATTCTCAAGAAGCACTCGCCTCCCAAAGGAATGCACCTATCACTGGCTATGGTTGATGGTAGTGGGCTCTCTCCCTCAATGTAGCTTCACGACAGCTTTGCTGAATCAAGTTAGACTGAGAGGGATTTACAAGAGCCATGGCAAGTCCCTCAGAAATGCCTGGGGCTCATCCTGCCTGTGGGTCTGAGATTCTAATCCACAGGCAAAGCCCTTCTTTCTGGGGGTGCTTGAGTTTCTCTACTGGGACAACTTTTTCCTTTCACTTCTGCCACCTGCTGGTACCTATTACGTGCCTGAAGTGAGTTCAGCTCCACGTGTGACAGCTGGAACAAGCCAACACAAATCAACTGGAGTCACAGACTCCACCTGGAGTCACAGACTCCAATGGCTTCACTACAGGAGATTCCTCAAACTTCATGAGTGGTGGTTTAGCTGGGTGCTTTGGGAACTGGCCAAGAGTCTCTTTCTTTCATTTTCTAAGGGGTATATTTCCTTGTAGACCCCAGGTGTTGACACAGAAGCTATAACTCAGTTGATGAGTTGAGAAGGTTATCTTGAATCAAGCAATAAGATCTTAGTGATTTTTTTGGAGATTTGTTCAACAAGTGTTATTGAGTACCTACCATGTGCCAGGCACTGTGTTTGGGTTTGGGAAAATTGTGGGGAGCAAAGGCAGCTACTGCCCTACCCCCAGAAAACTTGCAGTCTGATTTCTAAAGATCTCATCGTAATCTCTTAAAATGAGCCCCACCAGTCACGTGTTACACCAGTGATTATTAACAGACCGAAACCAGCCTGTCTGTCCAGTGTTTGGGCACAATGGACCTTGTCCCATTTTCTTCCCCTTTAGTAAGGTTTTATGGATAGTACAGAAAAGCAAAACCACACCAGGCTAGCAAGTCTGCATTCCAAATGGAATGTAACAGAAGCAGTCCAGAAATGGGTTTAATTTAGATCTTACTTAAAATTCTCTATCTAGTCAAAGAACTGAAGTGTCTGAATTTAAATGATACCAGAATGACAGATGGAAGATCAAGGAAAGAATCACGGCATGTGCAAACCGAGAGCGCTCAGGCGTCCTAATTCTGCTTTCTGCTAGCTAGTACTTGCTGGGCGCTTACTCTTCCAGGCACTGCTTTGAGTTAGGCACAGAGAGTTAAAGTGATTTGCCCAGGGTCACACAGGAGGCGGCAGGGGTGGGGGGCTGTTCTGAAACTGGGACCAGGAAGTCTTTGAGTACAGAACCTGTCACTTCAACACAACCTGGCCCTGCCTTGAGTTAGGGGAGCCAGGCTTCAGAGGTGAGGTCAAGTATCCCAGCTGGGACTGTAGAAAGTGGCATACTCTGCAGCCTCTGAGGTGACCCTCCATGGGGCTATAGGGAAAGGAAAAGAGAAGTACAAGGAGGACCCCAAAAAGAACCCAGAATTTATTTATAAAAAATTGTGTATTCTTACATGTTTAAACTTCGGTCCCCTTCAAAGGACTCTCTGTTTGATGCAACACACCTATTGAGATGCTTTTCCACTGCTTAGAACAGTTTTTGAATTCATTCATTTTGATGCTTTTTAGTGCTTCTGCCGTTTTTTGTTTCATCTTTTCCGCATGGGCAGAATATTTCCCTTTGAGGACTTTTTTCTTCTGAGGAAACAAAAAAAAAAAAAACATCGCTCAGGGTGAAATGGGGTGAATGGGAAGGGTGGGGCACGGAATTTGTGCCATTTTTTAAGTCAAAAACTGCCAAATACTCAGCACAGTGTGGGTAGGTGCTCTCGTAAATCAACCATCATGAAATGTGCAAATGTGTTGAAAGAATCTCAAAAAGAAAAATTCACTGAAGCCAACGCAGCCTCTCACAACTACGCTGGTTGGTACACCAATGCTGATGGGTTCGTAGAACACTCACGTAGAGAGAAAAGCCTGTGCTACAAGGGGCCCACCCTCCAAAAGGTAAAGTCAGGTTTTTGGGGGGTACCTACTCATAGAATCATACCGGTGGCCATTTCCATTTCTAACCTTGACACTTACTGCAGCTTGTCAAGTGTCTACTGTACATCAGGCATCGTGCTCAACCTTTGACAGCCATCACCTGGGTTACTCACACGGCCACTCTGTGAACAGTCAGTTCTTCATTTTGTGGATCTGTTAACTGAGCCTCAACAAGGTCAGACGCCTTGTCTAAGGCCAAACAGAAAGTGAGAGAGAGCTGAGATTCCAAAATCCATCTTCCGATGACATTTTGAAATAAGCAAATCAAATATGCTGTGTGAATTTTTATTTTGACATCCATGGATGATGTTAAACAAACATCTGCCAGGATCCCAGTGGTGCATCCTAATTCACTGCCTCAGCCCTGGGCAACCCTACAGAATGCCTGTTCCCACTCTGCAGGCATTAATAGTCGTGTTTCTGAGTTCCTCCTGGGGGCAGACACGGGCCAGTACTTGGAGAGCAGAACTGAGGGGGACACAGCTCTGCCCTTGAAGGGGATGCAGTTGGGCAGAGAAAGTGTCTGGACCACCATGGTTAGATGACAGCTACACTGGGGGCCCCCAGGGAGCACAGAAAAAGGGACAGTCTGTCTGATGTGGTCTGGAATGAGTGAGTTCTCGCTGTTAGTTCACAGGAGAGCTGGTTGTTAAAAAGAGCCTGGCACTGGCTCCTCTCTCTGCTTCCGCTCTTGCCATGTGACACACCTGCTTCCTCTTGCCTTCCACCATGATCGCAAGCTCCCTGAGGCCTCACCAGAAGACCAGCAGATGCTGGTGCCACACAGAACCATGAGCCAAATAAACCTCTTTCCTTTATAAAATGCCAACCCCAGGTATTTCTTTATAGCAACGCCAAATGGACGAATACACCATCCATTCTGCCCAAGGTGCAGTCATGTCCCCACAGCAGTATCATCAGTCAGGTTTAAGGAAGGAGGGGAAATTGGGATGTCGACAGGAAGAGGAAAAGGTGGTCTAGGCAGAGGGGACAGAGCATGCTAGCCAGCCTCACCGAGGGGCTGAGCTGGTTTATTGAGGCAGCCAGGCAGCAAGGAGACGAACCTCCAAATGCCATTGTGACCTTGCCGCATCATGAGGCTGTCATGTTATGAGAAGCACCCACAGAGGCCTGAGAAGCACCCACAGTGGGCATGCATGCAGTGGTGTCCAGTAATGGCTCATAGCCGCTGACACGCTCTTCTCTCTCTGTCTCTCTCTCTCTCTCTCTCTCTCTCTCTCTCTCTCTCTCTCTCTCACACACACACACACACACACACACACACACACACACACTCTTTCTCTCTCCTCCCCTCACTAGATGGGCTCCAAGTATTCATTCCTTGGGCATTTCAAGCATTGTGAACATCAGCTTACTTCAGGACTTATTTTTGTCTCGTCCTGAGCAACATTGTTCAAAATGTGCCATGAAGCAGAGCACAGTGCCTCACGCCTATAATCCCAGCACTTTGGGAGGCAGTGTCGAGAGGCTTGTCTGAGCCTAGGGGTTTGAGACAACTTGGGCAACTTGGTGAGATCTCATTTCTACAATAAGTAAAAAAGAATTAGCCAGGTGTGGTGGTAGCCTGTAGTCTCAGCTACTTGAAAGGCTGAGGTGGAAAGATCACCTGAGCCCAGCAGATCGAGGCTGCAGTGGCTGTGATCGTGCCACTGCCCTCCAGTCTGGGTGACAGAGTAAGATTTTGATTAAAAAACAAACAAACAAACAAACAAACAAAAATGTACCAAGAGATATTGTTACCTTATTGTTATTTTTTGAAAAAAATGTGTTCCCTCATAATCTATTATAGAAAGATATATAGCTGGGTCATTGTTTCCTTGAATAGTGTAATACCCTGTGTATAATATTAAGTAAAAATAGCATGATGCAAAATCATTAGTAATGTATAATATCAATTTTATAAGTACAGACTGGAAGTAAACTTATCAGAGTGCTATTCTTCTATTTTTTGCTTGTTTGTTTTGAAACAGGGTCTCACTCTGTCACCCAGTCTGTAGTGCAGTGGCATGATCACAGCTCACTGCAGCCTCAACTACTGGGTTCAAGTGATCCTCTTGCCTCAGCCTCCTGAGTAGCTGGGACTATAGGTCTGCATCCCCACACCTGGTTAATTTTTCTATTTTTTTTTTTTTTGTAGAGACTAGGTCTCGCTTTGTTTCCTAGGCTGATCTCAAACTCCTGGTCTCAAGGAATCCTCTCATCTCCTAGGGCTAGGATTATAGGTGTGAGCCGCTGCTTCCTGCTCAGGGTCTTATTTTTAAAAATTGCTATTACAGGTGATTTTTTTAAAACTGCCTTTATATTTTTGAACACCTAAAATTTTGCACAATGATCATGTATTTTATTAACTGGAAAAAAAAATACAAAATAAACCCAAACACTGAAAAAAAACTAAATAAGAAATAATTTACAGAGTAGAGTAGAAAAGAAAAATATAAATTGAGCCCTTTGTGAAATAAATTATGGTGAAATTAATTTAACCTTTGATTGATTGATGATTGATTGCCTCTTCTAGGGGCAACAAGGAATATGTTTCAGGTCGGGAGAGTATAGTCAACTTTCTTCTCAAATGTCATAATAACTCAGTGGAAGGAACTCAGAGGAAAGAACTGGATATCCAGTGCTGTGGCCCAAACTGTTCTCCAATCCTGCCTCCCCAAGAAGATGTAGAAGTCTTAACCCCCAGTGCCTGTGATTATGACCTTCTTTGGAAATAGCATCTTTGCAGATGATCAAGTTGAGAAGACGTCATTAGGGCAGACCCCAATCCAATGTGTCTGTGTTCCTATAAAAGGAGAAACGTGAACACAGAGAAAGGCATGCAGAGAGGAAGATCATGTGAAGACAAAAGAAAAATGTCATCTGCCAGTCGAGGGATGCCTGAGGTTCCCAAAGATATGAGGGAGACATAGACAGACCCTCCCTCACACCCTCCAAAGAAGCCCACCCTGCTGACACCTTGACCTTGGACTTCTGGACTCTGAAACTGCAGGATGATACATTTCTGTTGTTTAAACCCCACCTCCAAGCCCCTGTCTGTGGGACTTTGTTAGGGCAGCCCCATGAGACTAAACAAATCCACTCTGATTTATAAGCGTTTTCTTCTTCCGCTGTGGCAGAAGTAAAAGTGAAGTCCAGTTCATTGACAAATGACACATTGGTATTGTATTTATTTCTCTCTCCTGTCCCTTTTCCTTTCTTCTGTCCAACCACCTCCCTCACCCAGCCCAGTTTCTTGTTGCTGGTCATATCGGAAATGAAAGATTACACAGGTAAAATGCCTTGGTGTTATCCATGGACCAAGCCAAGAAGTCCTTTTTCCTACCTCTTAAAGTCAGGAACTCGAATGAAGTGGGACTGGTCATGGAGGAAGGTGACAAGTCATAGAAACCTTACCTGGAGACAGTGTCCTGCTCAGGTCCAGCCAGTGACTGGCATGCGGGCAGGCCACCCTGTGGGGTGGATCTTCACCATGTACACCTTGTAGGGTACAAGGCATTCATGTCCTGGTATTCATGTCCTGTCTCTAAATACACTGTCCAAGTCTTCAGAACAGTTTGGCTAACCACCACAGTAGCTTGCCCAGGAAAAACAGAACGAAGCTTTGTCCTTCGAAACTGGAGGACACCTGCCACCAGTCACGTGAGGGCATTGCCTCCCACAGTGCAGATGTTGTTCTGGCTTACTGACCCCCTCTCTGTTTGGCTCAAAAGAGGGCAACTAACCTTTTCTTCCTCCACTTGCCTTCCATGAACCAATAATACGAGATGAAGGCATCTTACCAGGGCAGTCTGTTCTGTTGTTCCGAGTACCCTGGTTTTTTTTGTTTTTTTTTTTACTGTAAAGTATCAAGGAAGACATCTGCCCACTCAGTTCAGATGTAATGTTTTGTCTTGACTGGTACACCCTGGCCCAATTTCTAGTGAAATTATTCTGTTTAGCATTGAGCTTTTGCTTTGTTGAACTTTTCTGAACGATGCTTGTTACAAAATTAGCCCTTTGTGCCAGCACCTTTTTGTTTATTTAGGGGAAAGAAAGAGGTATTGAGATTGAGCTGTGATGATAACGTTAGTGTGCCACTCTTAACTCAGTTCATCTGATAACATCACAGGCTATGTGGTTGATAGGCCTGTGTTAAATACCCAAATGGTCTCATCTTACGAAGTTGATTTAGTCAAAGGAGTGTGGTAAGAACACTGAATTTGTACGTTTTTAAAAGGAATAACATGTTTAGCATGCCTTGTGTATTCTAAATGACAATCTATTTCTGTATCTTAAAGATGTGTATCCATCTTTCTATTTTTTTCTAGCTCTATCTATCTATTTACCTATTAATCATCTATCTTCTTTCTGTTTCCTTCCACTTTCAGTCTGTGACCCCCATGATGAGAAATGACCTTCCATTTTATTTTTTTATTATTATTTTTGAATTGGAGTCTCACTCTGTCGCCCAGACTGGAGTGCAGTGGCCGCTCTCGGCCACCGCAGCCTCGACCTGCTGGGCTCCGGCGATCCTTCCGCCTCAGCCTTCCAAGTAGCTGGAACTACAGGCGTGCGCTATCACGCCCAGCTCATTTTTTATTTACTGTAGAGATGAGGTCTTGCCAAGTTGCCCAGGCTGGTCTCGAACCCTGCAGGCTCAGGCAATCCACTCACCTCAGCCTCCCAAAGGCGCGGGATTACAGGTTGAGCCACTGAGCCCGGCTTGACCTTCCATTTTAAATAGGGAACTTAACTACTCCAAATTTGCAATAGATGCACAGTGGAAACTAACACATTTGGGAATACAAATGTGATACTGAGTTGGATGAGTGGCTTAAAGCAAATTGTCTCAGCTGTTGATATGGTTTATAAATAAATTAATTCTCAGCCAAGGTGCTCATTTGTTTTTGGAAGCATTACATTTCACTTGTGACTTAAGTTACTGTTTTCAAATTAGGTTGTAAGTTTGACTTTGGTGTTTTGTAACTTCATAAGACGACTGTGTGTGGTGTTCACAGAGGCGGGTAGATATCCCCAGGAGGTAAACAAGACAAGCCATTGGGTATGGAAATAAACCCTTAGAGCTTCAAGTTCCTTTTATCATATAATGTCAAGCTATCTGAATAGGATACATATTTTATAAATGTGTAAATTTTTATACATGTGTACAATTTACATATGTCAGTGGTACATATTTAATTTTTTTTTTAAGAATCAAAATCATTTGGAGACCACTGCTTCAGTCTATGGGTTTTGGTTTCAATATACTGGAGATAGAATTTAAATAGCATAATTTGAACTAAGAGGGAAACAAGTTTTATAAAAACAAGCTTTCAAGTGGAGGAAATAACAATAGCAAAATCTCTTCTCAACCTTTCATTCATTGATTTCATATTGATAGCGTGACATTGGCCTTAATGGGAATATTTACACCATAGAAATCAGCAAAGCTATAAAGCACGGTTTTTCCCCCCCTACTCCTCCCTGCCCCTAAGAGCTGATTGTTAAACATTTTCCAGCACAACATCTCACTGTGGACAGGGGGAGAGTTCTTTAGCAATCTTGTTCAGGTTGCATGCCCACCTGGGAGCCCTTGGTTCTCTTACCAGATAAAAAGAGTGCCTGGCTGGTCAGACCCAGACACCAGCCATCACAGAGTGTTCTAGGTGAACTAGGGGATATGCAGGTGATTGTTGCTCTGCGCCAAGAGATGAGTTGGGAGGTGACGACGCAACCCTGTTCTTCAGCCCATTCATGGTCTAGTAGGAAGTGAGTTCTGCACATTATCCAAGAAATACACAGGAACCCACTGAAGCAGAGGCCTCAGCTGTGCTGCCAGTGAGGCTGGTCCCAGGGCAGTGGCCTGGGTGGGGCAGGGTGAAGGTTCCTGGCTGGACTCCATAATCCTGTTCCAGGGTCATGAGGTTGTCTCCCTAGAAATCTGAACATGTTGTGCTGAATCTTTGCTCCTCCCAGCCAACCCTTCCACCAGGGTAATTATGATGTTCATAAGTTGTGATGGTTCATGTCCAATTTCTACACTGGCCGCCAACTACTTTAAACAGAAAGGAACAGATTATATACCCACATCTCCAACTAGAACAGAAAATGATTCGTGAGAGAAAAGGTAGGCACGACGCCAACTCCTTCTTACTGGGTTAGCATGGGCACGATTGGACCCTTGGGGAGTGCAAGGAAGGGATCTCTCCTGGACTTAGATGTCTTTTGCAATGTTGTGACAGGCGTTTTGCAGAGGTCTCCACCACAGCCCTTCCTCAGCATGGCCTTCACCTGTTGTCCAATAATTTTTTTTTTTGAGTTGGGGTCTCACTCTGTCATCCAGGCTGGAGTGCAGTAGCACAGTCATGACTCACTGCAGCCTCGACCTCCTGGGCTCTGGCTATCCTTCCACTTCAGCCCCCTGAGTAGCTGGAACTACAGACACATCCACTTCGCCTGGCTAATTTTCTTGTAGAGATGAGGTCTCACTATGTTGCCTAGGCTGGTCTTGAACTCCTGGGCTCAAGCAATCCTCCCACCTCCGTCTCCCAAAGTGCAGGGATTATAGGTGTGAGCTATCACGCTCGGCCTCCAATAGTGTTTTTTAGAAGCACTCTCAAACAATGGAATGGTCTTTAATTCAATTTAGTGAACATTTATTGAGTTTCTACTGTTACTAGGCACCATACATCACGCTTTAGGTTCTAGGGACCTAGAGATGACTGAGGCTTAGTTTCTAACCCGAAGCCACGTTTTCCGGTTCAGCCCAGCTCCATGCTGCGGGTCCCACATAGAATGACCCCGGTCTCCCATGTTTCCTTGTCTCTTCATGTCCCCATGCCTGTGGTTCCTCTGCCTCTCCCCTGACATGCCTCCTTATTCTGTCTGCTAGTCTTCCATGGCTGAAATGCTGAGTCAGGCCAGAGCAAGGAAACTGTGACAAGGACAGGAAAGCCAGAAATGGACTCACATGTGCAACCTGAGAACGGTATCAGCAGGTGGGAAGTGATGAATCAAAGCCACGATAGAAGGAAAGTCAGAAAGAGGGTAAAGACGGAAGAAGACACTGCCTAGCCTTTTTTTAACTTCCATAAGTAGAGTTTAGGAAGTAAGTTGGGAAGAATGACAGCCCACTGCGCAGAAACTCTTCACTATACTGATACTATACTTCTCAATCGAGCCTGAGAATTGAAGTTGGCAGTTCCAGAGGTTGTCTGCCCTCGTGCGGGTGCTGGTTGCAACACTGGCTGGAGGACGGAAGAGACTAAGGATGCTGCTGACTCTTCCTCCTCAAAGCCTTCCTCCAAGGGCTGGGCGCAGTGGCTCACGTCTGTAATCTCAGCACTTTGGGAGGCTGAGGCGAGAAGATTGCCTGAGCCCGGGAGTTTGAGGCCAGCCTGGGCAACTTGGTGAGACCTCGTCTCTATAATAAATCAAAAAATCACTGGGCGAGGTGGCATACGCCTGTAGTTATGGCTTCTTGGAAGGTTGAGGTGGAAGCATCGCCTAAGCCCAGCAGGTTGAGGCTGTGGTGGCCGTGAGTGTGCCACTGCACTCTAGCCTGGGCAAACAGAGTGGGACTCCAATTAAAAAAAAAAAAAGCCTTCTTCCAAGAGCCCCCAGTGCAACTGTCCCTTGCTGCAGTCATCTGTTGGTTTATTCCCACCCAACCCCATGGCCCCAATGTGGGGTCAGAACTCTTTCTGAAGCTGAGACATCACCAGCTTGCACTTATGTTTGACAATGTTATGGTCTCCATTGTGGGACTGGGAAGGGGCCTGGTCAAGTTAGGAAAGAGCAGGCGCTTGGCAGCCTTGCAAATCTGGCTTTTAGTTGACTTTGTTTTCTTTAATCCCTATGCCTTGAATGTGGAGCAGTTGAGAGAGGCAAGTGTATCTGAGTCTGAGCAGCTCTCCAGTCTGGGGACAGAGACAGGTCTTTGGCCCTTTGTGGGACAGAGCGTACAGAAGTTTTGCTTGCAGACATAGATGAACTTGACTTTGTCTACTCTACTCAATTTTGCTCATAGATCAAGAGATGATGCTGTATTAAGAATAAAAGAGTTGGTGTATCTACCTAAAAAAAAAACATGATAGTGGGTTGGTTACTGTATGTTGGGACTTTTAGAGTTTGAGTTACCTATAGCAATAGCAACCTTGCCATGTGTGTGTGTGTGTGTGTGTGTGTGTGTGTGTGTGTGTGTGTGTGTGTGTGTGTATCTGTTTTAGGTAAGAGGGATCATTCTCCTGGGTGGTCCAAGTGAGAAGATCCCTCAGCTATTTTGAGGACTTCTGTATTTCAGGCATGTGCTAGACTCTAGGATACAAAGACTAGACTGTGTTAGGTCCAAAGGAGCTTGTTATGAATCTAAAATATGTTTTTTGCCTATAGTATGTGCAAGAGAGACAGATCTGAGAGCCACACTTATGCTGAAGGACCAAGATACCTTGACTTGCGCCCTGGGAGCCAAAACAGAGTGAGCCACTGTCAACCACATTTACTGGGTATCTATGTGCATTCTGCAAATTTGAGAGTGTGAGGAGTGATGGGGAAGGAATGAGGAACAACCTCCAGCAGCCCCAGATCCAGCACAAATATGCCCACTGGGACACGTAGACATGTTCAACCACAGATAGGTGGAAACCTAATTCCATGGAGACATGTGCAAACCAAGCAATAGCTCAATAGCTGACACATGCGATGCTCTGAGTTATGTATGGGAGGGATCATGACTAGGATAATTAGCGTGTCTTGCCAAATGGTGAACCTTCATGTCCTAGTGAGTATTAAAATTGTACTTGGGTCTGCAGAAATGTGAAATGTCAAGGCAATCCCTTTGTGTGTGTGTGGGGGGGTTAAATCAGTATTTAAAATATTCTATAAAGAGTGTGGTTGGTATTCTCCCTAAAGAAAAAACTCAGTTTCAAACTGGATGTGAAGTCTGATTTTTCAAAACTGCAGACAGCCTGTTGCCTTATCTCAGTTCTATCTAAGGAAACAGTTGCCGGTTTGGAAACTGACAAGGGCTTTGTTTTGAAATGCAGTCACATGACACACAGTGAATTTTTGGTCAACGGACCACATTTACAAGGGTGGTCCTCTAAGATCATGATGCAGATCTTTACTGTTCCTTGCTTATGTTTAGATACACAGATCCTTACTGTTGTGTTATAATTGCCTACAGTGTTCAGTACAGTCACATGCTGTGTAAGTTTGCAGCCTAGAAGCAATAGGCTAGCCCATATAGCCTAGATGTGAAGGAGGCTGGACCATCTAGACTTGTGTAAGTACACTCTATGATGTTTACACAGCAATGAAATCGCCTAACAACAGTGTATTTCTCAGAGCTTATCCCCATCATTCAGTGAGGCACCACTAATTTATTTTATTTTATTTTATTTTTATTGAGTCAAAGTCTCGCCCTGTTGCTCAGGCTGGAGTGTAGTGGCACGATCATGGCTCATTGCAGCCTCAACCTCCTGGGCTCAGGCGGTCCTTCCACCTTAGCCTCCCAAATTGCTGGGACTATAGCTGCACGCCATCACACCCAGCTAAGTTTTTAATTTTTTTTGTAGAGATGAGGTCTCACTATGTTGTTCAGGCTGGTCTTGAACTCCTGGGCTCAAGTGATCCTTCCACCTTGGCCTTCCAAAGTGCTTGGATTACAGGCGTGAGCCATTGTACTTGGTCACCTACTACTTATGTTATACTTTTGCAGGCTCTTTCTCAGGGCAGATTCTAACTGTGGAGTGCAGGCAGCAGGCATGCTCAGGTGCCTGGTATTTAAATAAGTCTTTGGCAGCTGCCCTGAGACTTAGTTAGCCAGAAATGGTGCTGATGAATTTCTTCCTGTGCTTATTCAGGGAAGCAGATCGTTGATAGAAGTGGCTTCACCATCTTTGGCTCACCTTAGGCAGATATACCCAGTGACCTGCAAGGCCCAGGTTGGGTTTGGTTTTTGCCTCCAAAGCCTTGCACAGAAACCCTTGGGCTGAGTTACCCCAATGGCATTCCCATCGGTTCTTGCCTTAGCTAGTTTCCAGCCTCTCGCCTGTCTCCTTGGGTCTCAGCTATCTAGCCTGGGGTCTGAACACACCATTTGCCCTGTTCTGCCTCCTGGTATTTCTGTTCCTCAGCACATCTTTTCTGATCTCTGACTCATCACCTGTTTATGCCTTGACTGACATCATTCATTTAATTCTTCATTCATTGGTTGAACACCTTTGATCAGCCCATATGCTTTCCTGAGATCTCGGCAGACAAATGGAGACATCCCTGACTTTAAGGGGCTTATAGCCCCATGGGAAAATCAAGGCTCAGCCTCTGACCCTCTAGGAGCCTATGAGGTTCTGACTTGGAGTCTTGCTACCTATGTGGTCAGCTGTCTCTGTCCTGCCCTGCCTAGTTCAGGTCTCTCCCAGCTTGTGCTTCTAGATTCCTGTTCTATGGGTCTCAAACTCCACACTGTGTCCAAGACTATGGAGTAGACTGTCACGGTCAGCAACAAAGGTGGCAGAAAAATTCCTTTCTCTTTCTGCCTTTGTTAAAACCATTAATATACTAGGCAGTTACACTTGAAGAAGCTCTTTCTAGTGGCTTGGCCACACTTTCCTCATCAGTGAGTGGGCATGAAGCCCTTTTATCCAGGCCCATGGTATAATCTTTGTCACAAGCTGTTGGGGAAATTGATAGGAACTCATGGATTAATTAAAAGCCTGATAAGGAGGAAGCAGCCAGTCACCTCGGGGCAAGTCTTTGGGATTTCTGCTTGTGGCTTTCTGCCTAGCTCTTCTCCAGAGAGCCCTGGAGGGAAGAACTCATGTCACAGCTTACATCGCCTCCCATTCTAGGACAATGGGGTATCTGACCACTTATCCCCCGGTTTCAAGATGATTCGTGGACCACTTACCTTTTTCTACCTGGTTTACATTTCTGTTTCCTGTTTGATGCAAACGCGTTTTCCCAGTAATTAACACAAAGTCACAATGATCATTTTAGGGACTCCTTCCAACGTGGATTTACCCACTTTGCGTGTGTTCCCCAGTGGTGGTTCTGTTGCATGGCTTCATCTGATTATTAACAATTCTTTCCGGTTAGGCAGCTACTCATTTCATTTTGGCTTCTGTTTGAATTATTGTAAATTATGAATCCATGGAATTCAAAGTAAGCTTTATTGTTCCTTATGCAAATACTTGGGAAATAATTCTTCACTTAAGTCAATCAGCACCAAATAGTTTTCTTTGGAACACATGTCCTTCTCTTCCATTTTTTCCTTAGGTTTTTTTTTTGTTTTGTTTTGTAGTTGTGAATCTTGAAAATCTAAGTAAGCCAGGCGCAGTGACTCATGCCTGTAATCCCAGCACTTTGAGAAGCTGAGGCAAGAGGACTGCTTGAGCCGGGGTTCAAGACCAGCCTCGGCAACTTAGTAAGACCTTTAAAACAAATCAAAAAATTAACTGAGCATGGTGGCTCACATCTGTATTTCCAGCTACTTGGAAGGCTGAGGTGGGAGGATCACTCCTGAGCCCAGCAGGTCGAGGCTGCGGTGGCTGAGTGTGCCTTTGTACTCTAGCCTAGATAACAGAGTGAGGCTCCGACTCAAAAAAAAGAAAAAGAAAATCTAGGTGAAGAATGGTAGTTATTTTTTCAACCAAGTTGCTCATTGAAAGCATTTATTGAGGTCGGGCACAATGACTCATGCCTATAATCCCAGCACTTTAGAAGGCTGAGGTGAAAAGATTGCCTGAGCCCACGGGTTGAGACCAGCCCAGGCAACTTGGTGAGACCTCATCTCTACAGTAAATAAAAAAATTAACTGGCAATGGTGACTGTAGTTCCAACTACTTGGAAAACTGAGGTGGAAGGACCACTCCTGAGCCTAGCAGGTCGAGGTTTCAGTGGCCGTGAGCGTGCCACTGCAGTCCAGCCTGGTTGACAGAGTGAGACTCTGAATTAAAAAGAAAAAAGAAAAGAAAGCATTTATTGTTATTGTGTTAAGTGAGTGCAAATTTGACCTAAGGAGATAAGGATTATGTTTTATTGGATTTTGTCTCAAATTTTGTCAGTGTTATGAAAAAACCCCTAGACCTGCAGATGTTGATACTGTCTTGTTTGTGTGTGTGTGCATTTGTACACATGAGTGTGTATGTGTGTGCTGCATCGAGCTGTCAAGAACCAAAGGACTTCAGGGTAGGGAAGTATTTCCCAAGCCAGAGAGATGATCAATACACAGAGCACAATGTAAGGACAGCTCCACGTGGGAAGCATCTGGGGAGATTTCTCTGAATACTGAGTAGCTTGCTTTTAGTAATAAGCTGTTTTTCTTGGTAGCTAATGTTCATATAAGAAAAGACTGAATTTTAAAATGCATGCTTGGTTTTCAGAAAATCTGTTTTTTAAATGAATTCTGACAGTTTCTTTCTTCCTAAAATTGGAACTCAGCCTAGCCTTGTTTTGAACAAAACTAACAGAATTGTGAGGTGAGGGAATGATGTATCATTCAGCTCTTATTATGCTACCTCTCATACAAACATATAAGATATATATATGATAAAAGGATCAGAATATATGAGACAGGAGTCTTCGAGGCATGCCTTGGATGATCTTCACCCATCTCGCTAAGTCTTGAGTAAACTTCAGACTGTGTCTCATTCCTGGCTGGGACACAGGGCTGTCCGCATATATTCAACCTGTTGCTCACAGTCCATCCCACCCCCAGCAACCGCGAGTTCCTCTCTCTGCTCACTGGGTCTCTGACTCTTGCTCTCAGTGTTTTTTCATCTTCCTGGGCTATATCCAACCTCCAGTCCTTCCCCATACCCTTCCACTATCCTACCTTTCCTTCTGTTACCAAAGGAATATCACTTTCTGTCATACTGATTTATTTTTTTATGGTGATTGTTTCTTGTCATCTCTCTCCACCTCACATGTCCCCACTTCACTGGAATTTAGACTGATTGCAGGGATCTTTGTCTAGGGTTTTGTGTACGGAGCAGTGCCTGGCACTTTGCAGATACTAATAAATATTTGTTGAAAGCACAGTGTCCTTGCACCACATTTTATCTTCCTAAATGAGTTTCCCCAGCTTTATAGCTTCTTCACAGCATAGCTCAGTGCTCTGCCTGACAGTTTGGTACCAAAGAAAGCCTGGGGACTGATCACATGACCCAGGGAGATTGTTTTCTCACAGACTCCTCCCTCATGTTAGGCAGGGTGCTGGCACACACTGAAGAGCAGATGGGCACAAAATAGGAAGAAGAGCTCTCATCTTTCAATGACCGAGTTCATTCCTGCTTCTAAGAAGTAAAAGACGTTGTAGCCATTTTGCCTCCAGAGGATTACATGAGACTCTTACTTTCACGTCTGTGTTGTAATTAGTCCCTAGATAGTAGCTTTACACTTTCTAGAGAACCAGGAAGTCCTTGGGACATTCCCTTCCAACTAGAACTACTATGTTTTAGCCTGTTTTATCTTGTTCAGATCAGCTGATTTCTGTTGTTCTGTCTTTGAGTTCACTGGTTCTCTTTTTTTTCACAGTTTGATTGCTTTATGCATTTATCATTAGCTATTATTAATGCAGAAAGAGGGGACAAAAAACTCACAAATAGTCTACACAATTTCCCAAGACACATTGCAGAGCAAAAAGTGACTAAGCTGGATCAACATTATCCTAGGGTCTTGGTGAGTTCACTGGTTCTTTTCTCTGTCCCCTTGATTCTTCAGTTGTGCCTCACTGTTGAGTTTCTTATTTCAGTTCATTGCTTTCTCAGTTCCAAAATTTCCATTTGGTTCTTATTTATATCTTCTATTTATTGATTGCTATAATTTAGATATTTGTCCCCTCCAAATCTCATGTTGAAATGTGATCCTCAGTGTTAAAGGTGGGGCCTAGTGGGAGGTATTTGGGTCATGAGGCAGATCCCTTCTGAATAACTTGGTGCCATCCTCATGGTAGTGAGTTCTCACTCTATTAGTCTCATAAGAACTGATTATTCTGGTATTTCCATTTCCTTTCTCTCTCTCTCCCCACCCCATCCCTCTTACTTCCTTCCTTTCACCACATTATGCCTGCTCCTCTTCACTTTACGCTATGAGTGGAAGTTTCCTGAGGCATCACCAGAAGCAGATGCTGGTACCATGCTTCCTACAGCCTGCAGTACCATGAAACAACCGAAACCTCTTCTCTTTATAAATTACCTGACCGCTGGTATTTTTCATAGCAACAAAAACAGACTAAGACATTTGTCAAAACTTTTATTTTTAAAATTTGTTTCAAATGTGTTTGTAATTGCTTGTTGAAGCATTTTTATGATGGCCATTTAAAAATTATGGTTGGATAACTCCAATATCTGTGTTGTTTCAGAATTGGCATGGGTCAATTGTCTTTTTCTCAATGAAGTTGAGATTGATTTTTCAATTGTATCCTGGACATCTTGTATATTATGTTATTAAGCTCTGGATCTTGTATATTATGTTATTAAGCTCTGGATCTGTTTTAGCAGATTTCCTCTGATGCTGCATCACTGGGGGCAATGAGTGTCACCTTGTTACTGCCAGGTCAGAGTGGAAGTCCAGCTTCCCCCTCTGCCTCCTCTGACATCCTGAATGAGGAAAAGGAGGCTCATCACTGCTGGGCTGAGGTGAAGGTTCATACTCCCCACCAGGCCTCCTCTGACCCACTCTGGCTGGGAGGGAGAGAGGTGCTTTGTTATGTTGCTGGGAGGGGAGGGGATTTCAGTGTCACTGGAGGATGGTGAAATCTCCAGTTCCCCACCCAGCCTTCTCTGACACTACCCTGTAGGTGGGAGAATTGTGGGAGGTATGCCTCATTACAGCTCAGAAGTCTAAGCTCCTCACTGGGCCTTTGATGATAGAGGTTGGTGTGGGGGCCACAACTTTTCCATGGTGTTTGGTTGGAGTAGGGCAGTTATTGTCTAGACGTTTTCTGTCTTGTGAGACTGTCCCTTTCCTGATGCTTTAGCTAAAGAGAGCAGGCTTTTCTTGGTGCTGTGTATGTCTGCATCCCATTGGCATTTCCAGCAGCAACCTGGAAATTAAAAAACCTATGAGCCCAGAGAACTCAGTACTGTGTTCTTCCTCAGATTCCAAGGTGGTCTCTAAATGATCTACCTTCTTCTCTCCACCTTCCAGAGTTTTCTTAGGTTTATTTTATATGTAACATCCAGAGTTTTTAACTGTACTTCAGTGGAATAGAAAGAAGTGTGTCTACTCCATCTTGTCTGAGAACTGCAAGTCTGGAAGAACTATTTTAGAAGAAACAACTCTGAAAAGAAGGTCAAAAAAGAACAGAAGGTTTTGTGCTAGTACGTTTGTTATTGCTATTGTAATTCAACTCTTATCCTGGCTATTTTCCTCTAGTCTGTTTCTCATAATCAAAATACCTAAAACTTGATGTTTTGATTTTTTTCTTTTTTGTAATCTTCCAGTAGGAAATTTTATTCTACCTTCCACTTACCCTAAAAATGCTATTGTTTCTTGCTTTGCTACAGGAGATTTATCTAGTTGATCTCCAAAACATGTCTTGAGTAAAAACAAATTGCATTTTATTTTTTACTTTTTAATTTTTTAATTTTTATTTATTTATTTATTTATTTGAATTGGGGTCTCACTCTGTTGCCCAGACTGGAGTGCAGTGGCCGCTCCTGGCCACTGCAACCTCGACCTGCTGGGCTCCGGCGATTCTTCCGCCTCAGCCTTCCAAGTAGCCGGAATTACAGGCATGCGCTACCACACCTGGCTGATTTTTTGATTTATTGTAGAGATGAGGTCTTGCTGCCCAGGCGGATCTCGAACCCGCGGGCTCAGGCAATCCATTCACCTCAGCCTCCCAAAGGCGTGAGATTACAGGCTGAGTCACCGAGCCCGGCTGAAAGTGCATTTTAAATTGCTGGTGAGTTGTACTTTAGACTCTGCTCTCTCTAGCTGGGAGAGTTGCTCTTTCAGGCTTTTGACCCTAAAGTGTCCCTCTTGGTCATTCTTGTTGTTGCCTGAGTTATTGCCCAGCATTGATGCAAGAGCAGAATGTTGTAACCTCAGTATAGAAGGAGCTTTACAGCAGATCTTGTGTACTGTTTGGGTTGATTCTAACCATTTGACTCCACTGCTTGAGGTTCCCTGACTATGCCTGGAGAGTGGCTTGGCTCTGGGCTCAGGAGGGAGGTGGGGTGGGCTAGAGGGGGAAGGTATACATTTAGGACCAGTTGTGCTGGTGACCCATTATTTGCTTGACTCTGAGCAAGTCGATGTTGGCTCTGCTTCTCAAACTTTCCTTCAAGCACAGAGTACCCACAAGTCAACACTCAGACTCCTTTTCTCAGGCACCAGTGGTAAAGCAGGGATCTACTTCATTCTTGGGTTTTCTCTAGTGTTTTAAATTTTTATTTGTTTATTACAATTTTTTTTTTTTTTGAGTTGGGATCTCACTTTGTTGCCCAGGCTAGAGTGCAGTGACACAATCATGGCTCACCACACCCTTGAACTCCTGGGCTCAAGCAATCCTCCTGCCTCAGTCTCCCTAGTAGCTGGAACTGCAGGTGTGTGCCACCATGCCTGGCAAATTCTTCTTTTTGGGGGGTAGAGATGAGGTCTTGCTATGTTGCCTAGGCTGATCTCGAACTCTTGGACTCAAGCAATCCTTCTGTCTTGGCCTCCCAAAGTGCTAGGATTACAGGTGTGAGCCACTATGCCTGGCTGGCCTTCTCGTGTTTTTTGATCAGCAATGCCATTTGATAATCTTTCTCATTTTGGATTGATTATTTTTTCTTTTTAACCACAACTGAAATTTTTCTTATAACTGACTCTGTAATAACTATAAGATAAAACAGGGAAGAGGAAAAGAAATAAGAAATTATTCAAGGCATTCAGTCACTGAAAATATGTGTTTAATTCTGGGAAGAAAACCACATCTGACTCTGTATCTGCTATGCTTGGCATTTTAGTACTTATATAATTTGAATTTGAGGGAAAAATTTTTGTTTTCTTAATAGTTGCCGATGACAAACAACTGTAGGTCAGTTTTGAGTGACATTTCATTTGTCTTTTAAGATTTAATTAGCATTTTTAAAATTTCGAAGAGTTAAACTTAATCATGAGATAATGAGATAATGAAAATTGAGTGCTGCTTTTAGATAATTGTCTTCATCTGAAGGATAAATATAGCTGGAAAGGGAGAATTTTGGTGAGGGGATTAAGTAGTAACTGAAGTATTTACCTTTAAGGCTGGAGCTGGTTATAAAATTGGTTATGTGAATGTAACATTGGAGACTTGCATCACCATTAAACCCAATAAAAGCATAAGGCACTGGACCAATTAGAAGGTAACTTGAGAATGCAATAATTGAAACTATCCAGACCAACTTAGAGATGATCTTTTCCACTTTTAGACATATTTAATATATATTCTACATATATATGTGTGTTTAGAAAGAGTGACAAAATGGTTAATAAGCACACAATTAATTCCCTTTGTGTACATTTATTAATGAGAAGATTAAATTGACTCAACAGCTCTGAATACAACTGAGGAAAATGTCAGGTTTTAAACACATCATCCTATGTATCTAGAATTGAGAAGGTAAAGTCAATTCAAGAGTCTGGAATTGTTTTTAAACATTTAACAACCTAGAATTAACATTAAACATGAATACCTTTTGTTTTGAGGTCACTACTATTTTTTAATGATCATTATTACTGTTTATTTATGTTAATGTATGCAAGTCTTTGCGTAGCAGCATGAATCCCTGATTAAATGATTCCAGTATGAATTTAGAAGGTCAAAAGAAGGGCAGGGTGAAATTAAAACCAACCAGCAAACAAAAAACTCCACTAGGAGCACAGAGCTAGCATATACACCAACCTGGACAGGAAAATAGTGGTTACTCTACTATAGGACTTCAAACCAATGGGGTCTCATTCCAGACAAAATTCCATGCAAGCATTCATTCATTACTGATGTAATATTTCTCAGCATATATTGCTACGCTGGGTGCTGGCTTTATGACAATGAGTAAGACATAGCCCCATGTCCTAGAAGACTTACAGTCTAACAATCATATGGGAGAGAGACCACAGACAGATCATGCTAACGCAGTATCTGCTCTAGTTCCTCAATGCTATGTAACAAATTACCCCAAGATATAGTGGCTTGAAACAACCACTTCACTGTGCCTTTGGATTTGTTGGGTCAGGTGCCTAAGCAGGGACCAGTGGGGAATGATAATACTCTGCTCCAGGATACCTGGCTCTCAGCAAGAGACTCCAGAGTAGGGGGCAGGAAGCAACAGGATGTGTCTTACTCACAGGTCTGGTGGTTGATGTCGGCGGTTTGCTAGGACCTTAACTGGGTCTGTTGACTGGAGCAACCTATACATGCGGCCTGGGACTTCCTCGTGCCACGGCAGCCTCAAAGTAGTAGAATTTCTTAGCTGGTAGTTTAGGGCTCCCAAACTGAGTGTCCTCACTCATGGAGCAGAAGGTTCACTGCCTTTTATGACCTAGCCTTGAAAGTCATGCATTTCTTTCATGACATTGTCATGGTTACAAGCAAGTTATTAGCCCTCTTTGATCAAGGGAGGGGAATTTGATTCTACTTCTTGGTGAGGTCGAGGTCAAGGTTATGTTCTATGTTCTAAAAGAGCATAGGGGATATTCAATATTGTTGCAGCCATCTTTGGAAAATACAACCCGTTGAGGATGGTGATTTTTTTTTTTTTTTAAGAAAGCAGGATTTATTGAGAGGATAGAAAAGCTCCTACAGTGGGAGGGGACCTGAGAGGGTTGCCCAAGGATGATGGTTTTTTTTTTTTTTGAGTTGGAGTCTCACTCTGTCACCCAGGCTGGAGTGCAGTGGCACGCTCATGGCCACCGCAGCCTCTACCTGCTGAGCTCAGGTGATCCTTCCTCCTTAGCCTTCCAAGTAGCTGGAACAACAGGCGCATGCTACTATGTCTGGCTAATTTTATATTTATTGTACAGATAACGTCTTGCCAAGTTGCCTGGGCTGACTTTGAACCCGCGGACTCAGGCAATCCACTTGCCTCGGCCTCCAAAAGTGCTGGGATTACAGTCTGAGCCACTGAGCCCAGCCTAAAAATGGTGATTTTTAAATATGTCTTTGACGATCTTTCCTGCAACAAGTGAAACCTAATTTCCTTAACTTTTTTTTTGTTTGTTTTTTGAGTTGGAGTCTCACTCTGTCGCCTAGGCTGGAGTGCTCATGGACACTGCAACCTTGACCTGCTGGGTTCAGTTGATCCTTCCACCGCAGCCTTCCAAGTAGCTGGAGCCACCGGCATGTGCCAGCACACCCAACTACTTTTTTGATTTGTTAGAGATGAGGTCTCACAAAGTTGCCCAGGCTGGTCTCGAACCCCTGGGCTCAGGCAATCTTCTCGCCTCTGCCTCCCAAAGTGCTAGAATTACAGGTATGAGCCACCGTGCCCAGCTGCCTTAACTCTTGAATGCAGCTGGATTTAGTGACTCTCTTCTATTAAATTGAGGGCATAAATGATGCTTTGTAACTTTTGAGGCAAGGCTATAAAAAGTATAGCTTCTGCCTGGTTTTCTCATTCTTTCTGTTTTCTGTCATTTTGGGGGAAGCCAATTGTCATGACATTCAAGCAAGGGGAGATTCAAGCAACTTTCACACAGGCTCATGGTAAGAGGAATTGGAATCTATAGCCAAAAGCCAGCACCAACTTGTCCTTCTCAGTCAAGCCCAGCTGACATCTTGACTACAACCTCTCAAGAGACCCCAATCCACAGCTGCCCAGCTATGTCAGTTCTGAATTCCTGACCTCTAGAACTGTCAGAAATCATAAATGTTTGTTGTTATTTTGAGCCATCAAGTTTTAGGGCACTTGTCACAGAGCAATAGGTAACCAGTGCATATAACGTGACACCTAAGCATGTATATTGGGAATATATCCGTAGACTTCCTGCAAGAGGAAACCCATGGGATGGGTCTTAAATGTCTTAGACTGAGAATGGCTGGCTAAGGAAGTTAAGCTTAGATATGTCAAGTAAGAACATTGGAAATGGGAAAAGAATTATGGGAAGAATGGCCAAAGGGTCATGAATTGTCTGTAAAATGGAGACTTCCTCTTGGACTGGTCAGAGAATGAATAGAACTAATGAATTTTTTTTTTTTTTGAGTGGGAGTCTCACTCTGTCATCCAGGCCATGCTCATGGCCACCACAGCCTCGATCTGCTAGGCTCACGCAATCCTTCTGCCTCAGCCTTCCAAGTAGCTGGAACCTCAACACCTGGCAAATTTTTTGATTTATTATAGAGACGAGGTCTTGCCATGTTGCTCAGGCTGGTCTTGAACCCCTGAGCTCAAGCAATCTTCTCGCCTCCACCTCCCAAATTGTTGGGATTACAGGCGTGAGCTACCACGCCTGGTTTTGAACTAATGAATTTAAAGAGCAGAGACCAGTGCCAGGCCCTGGTTGGAGCACAATCATTCACCTACTCCTCTCTCCTGAAGTCAGCCTCAGCATACCCCTGGAGTTGTTAAAAATGTGGAACCTCAGACCTCTCCCTCCAGACCTGAGACTCTGCATTGTAACAAGTTCTAGTGGTACAACTTTGAGAAGCCCTGCTCAGAGGAAGGGGCTCTGGACCGTGGAGAGCTCCTGGTATCTTATAGATAGAGCTTGCGGTGGGGAAGTTTGGGCAACAGCCTTGAAAACCAGAAGTGACTAATAAAGGAAACAGAAAACCATCTCTCCTGGTTTTACAAATGACTTTCTTATTTCTAGGTTCTAATTTTAACCTGAAGTGCTCTTTGAATAAAAATAAGACTTAAATGGGAAAAAAACGTAAATGGGTTCCTATCATTTCCTTTTCTTCTGGTACTTTAACCTCTCCCTTGAGATCACAGTACTCATCCATCTAGTCCCAAGCAAAATTGTCATTTTTCATTAATGACTTCTTAATCTTTGCCTTATCTGATTAGGTCAGAATTAAGACTCTCTTTGAAAAGGCTCCAATTCTTCCTCCTCTGCCAGCTCATTTTCTGCAGAAAGGACTTGGAAGATCAATATGGTGGAGGAACCTGAGTTGTTCAATGGGACAAGGTTTCCTTTGTAAGCTCGATTTGGGAAGGCTCCTCCCGTCAAGCTGTTATCTCAGTGGCAGGCAGGAAGAGCAGAGTGATGGGTCTGCAGGAAGCTGCAGTACATCTTATTGCTGCAAATGCAAAGGATGGTCAGGTCGGTTCGGCTCAGCCATGACCGGTCCCTGGACTGAGACATGTTGTTTCAGTTTAGCTGTCATCCAAACTGTGACTGAGACCCACTAGTCTGAGACGAGGCAGTGGGGGATCTCTGTGTCTATGAGTCTGGACAGATCCGAAATTAGGGCCAAAGAGAATAGCTTTCTCAGCCACTCAGAGCCACCACCACTGGGGGATACCAAATGACCCGTATTGCTCCAGGAATAGATGGATCCTCATTTGAATTCAAACACACAACTTGTTTGTCCTTGATTCTTTTTTTTTGAGTTAGGGTTGCATTGTGTCACTCAAGCTAGAGTGCAAGGGTGTGATTATGGCTCACTGCAGCCTTAGCCTTTTGGGCTTAGGCAATCCTTCTGCCTTAGCCTGCCAAGCACCTGGGACTACAGGTGTGAACCACCACACCTCACTATTTTTTTTTATTTTTTGTAGAGATGAGGTCTCACTATGTTGCCCAGGCTGGTCTCAAACTCCTGGGCTCAAGCAATCCTCCCACCTCGGCTCTCAAGTGCTGGGATTATTATGCACCTAGTTCAAGACAATAAAAGTGATTATTGAAGATGACAAGAGGCACAGAGTAGCCCTGAGCAACCAAAATAGGAGTTCATGCGCACGGAGGCTGTGCTCAAACACACGTGAACCAGCTTTGGTTAGACATTGGGCAGCGATGGAAGGAGAACAGCGTATGACTCTTTCTACAGATCATTAGGATTTTACTACAGTTACTTAGAGATCAAGATGGCGTACGATTTAAGATAAAACTCTCTGAGTTCAAATAGCACATGCCATCACTTACTGTCCTTATTTCTTCCTTCCCTTTCTGCCCAGATTCATCCCAATGCCACGTTAGGCCCCAGTCACCCTTTTCAGTGCCTTTTCTTTCCTTTTCTTTCACCCCATGCCATCCTGGCAATGTTCAAGGGGAGTCTGTGACTTTCAGGGGCAAGCTAGTGTTCTAGGGCACAAGAGACACAGAATCTTTTTTTTGCCAAATTCTTTTTTTTTTAATTGTTATTTTAAAGATGTGAGGTACATACAATTCAGGATTAGGTATACAAGTGGTCATCGTACAGGTAAAGTTTGGGACTCCCTTTGGTCCCAACTTTGCCTGGTTTGAGGTCAGTTACCCTAATTGATACTGTGCCCTCACCCCTCACCCCAGCAGTATCCTGGTACTGCCAATCCCTTTCTTATAGTATTATGGTAAATGTTCAGGGTCCTCTTATGAGTGAGAACACATGGTACTCTGTTCTTTGTTTCTGTGAGAGACACAGAATCTTTACATAAGAACTGGGAACTGGTGTCTTGCTGAGGGCCGTAACCCAGGGTAATTTGGTTACCACTGTCAGCAGCAAGGGGCTGGCAGCAGTATTAGTAAAGTTTCCCCCAGAAGCAGTGTGTGTGTGTGCACGCGTGTGTGTGTGTGTGTGTGTGTGTGTGTGTGTGTGTGTTTGTCCACACCTACAAGATACCTTCACAGCAACACCTAGGTTATCTTTTGATTAGATACATACCATACCTTGGCCAAGTAGACACATAAAATTTAACCATCACCCAGCCATGTCTGGTACCAAGCCAAGGTTTCCATGTGTGGTTTGATCCTTAACGTTGACCTAGTTGGCCTGTGCTTTGAACACTGGGTGGGCGTGACAGGAAGAAGGATGGGAGAAATGGCAAACTGATGCCTGCCAAAGACCTTTGCAGTCCTAGAAAAATGCTTTTTCAAAAATATTCTCTGCTTGTCTGATGCACAGTGTTCTAATGTGCTATTTATGCAAAAAAGACCAAAGGCCAATTAATTTTTTTTGTAATTTCTCTGTAATTACCAAGCTAGAATCCTTTCAAAACTCACATTATTAGGCATGTCTGTTACATCCAGATGTTCTTTAGAATGAATGTAGATAATCTGCCCCAAAGGCTTACTGCATCCCAAATTTCAAAGTGAAATCCTAGGACTTCAGAGAAGGAATCAATAATGGTAGTCATGCTGGTATATGTTGATTTGAGGATTTTCTGGAATTTAAAGTACAGAATATTGGATAATATAAACAGGATATTTTCCCCTTAACAAAGTGTGTAATCTTGAATTCATTTTTTTGAAAATTTACGTTCTAGGTCAGTTTTCCTGTTAGTATTCACACACCGTGCCACTGTAAAGGGAAAAAAAGCTAAAATGCATAAAATGTTCAGGCACTCCAAGTCCTTTGCATGTATTGGCTTGTTCAAACCTTATCATAACCATTACAGGTGAGGAAACTGAGGCACAGCGAGGTTTAATAGCTTGTCCAAGGTCTCACAGCTAGTGGGTAGTGGGGCTAAGATACAAACCAGACTGAGCCATCATCTATCCAGATTCAGCCCTAAAAGCAGTGCTGCCCCTGGTTTATCTCTCTCATTGTCAGTGGCCATAGAACAGGTTTTCAACCTCAGTACCACTGACATTTGGAGCTGGATCATTGTTTGTTGTAGGGGCTATTCTGTGCATTGTAGGCTGTTAAGCAGCATCCCTGGACCCTACCCTCTAATGCCAACAGCACCCTCTTCCCCAAGGTATGATAAATGTCCCCGTGTGAGGTGACAGGAGGAACACAAAATCTTCCTGTGCTGAGAACCCCTTGCCAAAGAATGAAAAATTACTTGAAGACTATACTTAGGTGCAAGTAAGCGGTCTAACTGAAGTTATATTTAGGAAAGAATATAAATATCTGTTCCCTATCCATTTTTAATATTGAGAATCAGAAACGCAAAACTCTTCAACAAGCATATCATTAAGTACAATAAAAATGTATTATATTCCTTATTATGGAGGGGTTAAGGGTAATGTTTAAAAATATAAAACAAAAGAAGAGCCGGGCTCAGTGGCTCAGCCTGTAATCCTGCACCTTTGGGAGGCTAAGGTGAGTGGATTGCCTGAGC